>NW_016159374.1:48465-65585 GCF_001687245.7 Rhagoletis zephyria | reverse complement strand
TGGTCTCACTGCCTCTCTCTGCCTCTGTATCTGTGACTCAATTTTCGCTGCTGTTGTCGCATATAACCCCTTTTGGTTTGTCTTGCGACTAACATTTTTACCACAGCCGCCGCTGTTGTTGTTCTAGAAGGTATTGTTTTTGCCCAGATTTCCGGCATATTGAGTGGTTTTAAATATCAGCTTTTGTGTCTGTTCTTTTTTCACATTTACTTTTATATTGTTTTTATATCAAATACGAGTAGTTATTTAGCCCAACGCAAGCTTATCCCCCATTCCAAGCTGTCACCGCACACGCTGCTTTAGTAGCTTAACTGCAGCGCACTTGGCGTGGCATATTTTCTTTTTGTCCTTTATTTTTATCATGTGTTTTTTGTTTTTGTGTTTGCTTTTGAAAACCTTGAAAATGCGTTGCACTTTATTTTATGCTTTGTAGCGTTGCTTTTTTCTTCGCTTTTTATGTCGCCATGCATTTGTGACTGCCACAGAACGGAAGTGCGCCTCCTGCTACTCTTTGCGTTTGCCATGCTAGATACGAGTATTTGCTTGCCGTGCCTCATTGTGTCTCTTGCTCTTATTTTTTGTTTCTGCTCCAAAGTATCATCGTTTTTTCACGACTAATTCGCAATTTAGTTGGATTTAATTTAATTTTAGCTACAATTAATTTACCAACAGCCAATACTCCATCTTCTGCTGCATCGTTTGTTCCGCTCCCCCGCCGGCTTTTTCGCCACCGCCTGCAACTTTAGCAATTACTTTGACGTGTAGCAGCACTCGTCGGCAGCAGTTGGTCTGTTTGCTGCCACTCGTTAAATTGTTGCAAATATTTTAATCCAGTCAGTGTTGTTTGTTGCGCTTGTTGTTGCTGGCTGGTTTGCTTGATGGCAGCAGCCATTAAAAAGCGCCGCCGAATCACGATTTTTCTGTGCGCGCTGTGACTGGTTAACTGGCTGGATGCCTGATGTCTGTCGTGTCTGAATGTCTGCCTGCCTGCCTGCTTTACCTCCCATTGCTGTTCGTTGCATTGTCTGCTTTTGCAACACCACGCAACATTTCAATGTTGCACGCGCTGCTGCTCGGTGGCTGCTCTAGCTGATTGTTGCTCTATGCCTGGTGTTGGTTGGTTGGCTGACTGGCTGATGGCTGGTAGTTGGCGTGCAGAATCGCAGAAATAACTCGCGCAACTATCGAGTTTATGCATTTTTTCCAAGCGATTGAATTTTATTCATTGTGCCTGCTGCCTGGCAACAATCACTGTTGCTGCTGCTACTACCACAACATCCTTGCCAGCCTGTCTAGTTGCATATTTGAAGCTCCTTGTTGAGATTTGTCTACGCTTTACATGCTTGGTTGTTTTTTTTTTAGTTGTTTGCAACTCTAGTCAGCTATTATTCCACAAAAATCAACGATCGTGTTTGCCATCGTGTAATCCATCTTGTACACTTCTTTTTGCCTTTGTTGTTTTTTGTTTGCTGTGACCACGACTGTTGAATTTTTATTGCCAGTCACCAAATGAACCAAAAGTTTAGCGCGCCTGCTGCGGTCGCCTGCCACCTCTTGTCTATGTGCTGTCTATCTGCCGCTATGTATTGCTATGATTGTCGGACATCTCTACATTCTCTACACAGCACCCAACACGCCTGCCGGCTTGGCCTCTAGTTTCGCTTGGTAATCGTTTTCTTTTTTCACTTTACACTTTGCTGCGCTCCCTTTTGACGCTGCTCTTCCTCCCACCCACCGCCATGGCCTTGTTGCTATTCTTCTCCTGTCAACCTGCCGCCGCTTATCGCCTGCAAAGTTGTACTTTTTTCTTCGCATCGCTTGCTTGTTGCATGCCAATAATGTCGCATCTGCTTGGCTGTTTGCGTTTTTTTGGTATTTTTTTTTTTGCGGCTGCTGCCACAGACGCATCTTCTTCGATTCCCTGCCGCCATCAGGCAGTCATTCACTAGGTATGTAGGCCCTTTTTTGCTGTTCCTGCCTGCTCGCTTTGTTGCAATTTAAATTCCTTTGATTATTCAAAGCGATAAAATTGTTTTGTCCTTCACAAAAAGCATCTACAAAAGCGAGTGCAGAAACAAAAAACCGGCATGTTGCACATCAATCGCACTTGAAAATATTTAGCATCATGCTGTAGCGCTGTTTGCTGTCAACCTGCCGCCACGACCACACGGAAGCAGCCAGGGGAGATGTGTGAAAGGTTTTGTGATCTGAAGTTTTGGGGATTTTAAGTGGTAAAGGTGTAGTCTTCGTGCTGCTTTGCAAAGCAGTATTGATAAGCGCTAAATTGAGCTTAACTTTCTATGCTTGAATTTGAGTTGCTTTAAAAATCCTGTCTTAAAAAGTGTTTAATCTCAAATATTGAAATTGTATTGCTTTTGATGCTGAAAATGCCAATAGGGGTGTTCACCAAATTCAGCAACATCTTTGACAAGTTGCTTTAAGCAATCAGCTCTTTTGCCCTAGTGCCAGTTTACTTACTAAATTTTTTAAATAACGTGCTTGCAGTCCGAAAATGATCTTGTTGATCACTTTCAGGTGATCGTGTATACATTTCTAAATGATATTTTCGATCCTAGCCGCCCATTGGTATTAGCAATCGATCTTAAACCTCCGACACATTGAAGTCCGATAAATTTTCCAATTAAGTTTTCTAACCAGTCACTTAACTTCCCTAAGTGATCTTAGCCATCATGATCACTTATTTCAGGTTAGCAAATCGTCCATTATTTCTAGACGTTTTTCGCTGCTCTCAACTAATTTAGCGTTGTCTATCGTTATGCCATTTCAATAACTGATCCAAGTAATTTTTCTATTATGTAAGCCGCTCAAGTAATCGTGGAGAACTCGATCTGGTCTACAGAGTTTTACTTCTTAGTCGATACCTCTGTGTGACACATTACTCATAGCTAATTTGATCGTTTGAATTTGGATATAATTCCATTTTCAACTGATCTTGTCCCTCCTTATTGTATATTTCATGTTAGCAAGCGATCATGTAATTCCAAATCCGTTCTTTCGCTTAGGGTTATGTTTCAGCTAAAGATTTTCAAAACATTTTTCTATTGATGTCACCATTTTCTCACCGTAAGAGCTTCACAAGCTATCTTGTCAATCTTGATCGCCTTTATATTTTTAATGTATGATCGTGTAACTTTAAATCTGATCTCTTATTCATTGGACGCTCCTACTTTCTTGGTACTTTTCTAATTGATTGATTGTCGTATTTCCTTTTAGCAAGTGAGATTATTTCTGTAGATCTTCTGCTTTTTCCAGAGTTATATAGAGACTAAGGGAGTTTAAGACAGTTTTTGTGTTACTGATCTTACAATTTTATCGCTGTCAAAGCCCCAGAAGTGATCTTGCCAATCTTGCTCGCTTATTTTATGATGAAAACCGGTTAAATAATTCTGTTCGTTTGCTGAAAATAAAATCGACGCAATCTTTTTCTGGACAATTTTCTATTCGTATGCTCTTCATTTCGAATTCGCGCTATTTCATTTGCGATCGTCACTTGGTAACTAAAGTTTTGGAATTATATAACAATATAATCTGCTGCAATTGCTTTTCATTGGGGAAATATTAATTTTTCTGAATCGAAAATCCCCACTCATTTCCACCATTTTGCTACTCCATAAGATAACTCTAAACAACTCGTTTATTCTAAAATGTTTTCATCTCAGCCTCATTCAATTCTTGATTTTCTCCACAAACCAGCTAACAACAAAAAGGTTTTCAATACTTCGACCTACAAAACAAGCCAATGAATAGCTCATTTTTACTATTTATTTTAATTTTCATTTCCCCGCATTCATACCAACTTTTGTCTGCATTCCTGCTCTTACATTTTTCTGCTTCAATGTCACTTGTTAATCGCCGTTTTAAGTACATTGTAGACCTCGTTGGGCCTGCAGCATTCTCACTTCTCGTTTATCACTTCTTCCAATTTTCAATTCTGTATTCTCATATGGATACCAATCAACACCTGCTTTATACCTGCCATTCGATTTTTATGTGCCCTTTTGTATGAAAACTTTTTTTAATGCCTGCGCTTGGTGCTTGTATGTTAATGTTGCTATCGGCATTCAATTCATGACGATTTTCCCAGGCCGCCATGGCAGCAGAGATTTATGTTTCCTTTTTTTTGGGTAGAATAGTAAAATACTTTCCTCTTAGCATTTTCCATTTATTCTCTACTTTTTCGGCCAACTATGTACATATGTATTTATTGATCACCTTTGGCAGCTAAGAAATTGTTTTTTGTTCTTCGCATTTTTACCTAATTCTTGAAAATTCATTAAAAAGTCTCCTTTCAATGCAGTACATCTAATAATGGTTATTCAGTAGGGTCTAAAAATAAAGGCTAGTCTGCCGCTGTGGAATTTTAATTATGTTCTTTCATGCCCATCAAAAAAGGCAGAAAAATAAGAAAGAAATCACTGCCGCTGCGTCTTTGGCAACTCACCTTTTTTACCTTCTACCTATTTTTTATTTTGTATCCATAGAAAATCGAAATTTACTCCTACATAGCGCATCCTAATGATTCCACCGCATTACCACACGATTTTTCATTTTCCATTTCAAAGCAATCGCAATCGCAGCTTAAAAGACCAGCAACGGCCATACAATCCGCCTGCCTGCCCGCCTGCTTGCTTGCCTGCCTGCCTGCCAATGACGCGCAACGCCTCTTTTCTTTCAGCCGCTGCATGTTGCATGCTGCATGCACTGACTGCCATTTCACTTTTTGTCTGCAGCTTCTTCTCAAAACACACATTACTTACACACTCATGTAAATATGTATGTTTGCCTTGTTTTCTGCTGCCTGTGCGTGCATGTCCTGCTGTGCGCATCCTGTTGGGATTTCTACTTCTCCTTTCAAATATGTTTGCCTGCCTGTCTCTCCGCCTGCTTGCAACGGCGTACCACCTTCGCCGCCAACACCATCTATTCAAAGCTGTATGTTGCAAGTTTTGGTTTTGTTGATTGTATACGTCGTTGCATGTCGTTTGTAGATTTTTATCGCGATTTGTAATATTATTGCATTTTTTTTGAATGCCTCCTGCTTCGTCGCCGGCAACTCCCAACTTGTCGCATGTGGCTTTAAAGCGCTTTAATTTTATGCCACATGACTCGTTGACTCTTGTCAAGGATTAATTTCATTATTTAAGTTGTTGTTTCTGTTGCTGTTGAATTTTATGCGGCGTTGCGTGTTTTTTCGCCGACTGTCTTTCGTTTTATCGCTTGTTTTTTTCGTTTTTTGTTTTTGCTTACATTCTCTACTTTACGCCTGTCCAATGCTATCGGTCCAGCTGTCGTGCACCGGCTAACTAACCAACCAACCGACCGACCAACCAGTCTCTTTGATCGTAACAAGTTTTTAATTTAACATAAATTGCACAAAAATGTTGCTGTTGAGGATTCCGAGTGTCCACAAATGATACGTATTTGTATTGGTTTTGAGTACCTATGCGTATGGCACGTTTGGCTTAAATTAGTATTGCAGATTGTGTTGCTAGGGAAGTTGGACCCAAGTCCGTGGAATTGCGTCTACTTGCATAGTCAAGAATAGTTCTTGAGAACTGTAGTCGTACAATAAAAAAAAAAACGCACACATAGCTCAGGAGATCTACTTGCCGTTCGGTGTATCGCCATAACTTTTCTCTTTAAGATTTGCGCACTTCCACGAAAAATTCGCCGCATGAAAACACTTTCCTATCCAAATTCTTACATGTTACATATGTTTTAGAGATGCCACATCGAAATAAAAAAATCGATTCGAAATCAATATAATCGATGCAGGAAGAAATCGTCAAAAAATTAAACAGAAACTTTATAAGTTCGTAGCCCTACTTAAGAAAATGGTTATTTTGTTTAGAAATTTTCTTTTTCATCACAAAAGAAAAAAATATACTTTATTTCAAAATCAACAGTTATTTTAAAAAAGTATATTATACATACATTAGCTTAATAAAATTTATGTGCCTAAACTGACTTTTGCAATGCAGATTTTTTAATTTTGCATTTTTTTTTGTTTGCAATAATTCCATAAATATTACAAATAAAATTGTAGTACTTATTCAGTTTTAAAGCGCATTTTTATATGAAGAAAATGCCTGGCACAACAAAAAATTGCGATGAATCAATAATATTTTGCAGCCACTAAAAACTGGTACCAGTCTAAATGGGCTAAAAAACTAGAAAATACAATTAACTTCTAACAGCCTTTTTGGATCGATTCACGGATCGAATCGGAATTAAGAATTAAAAAAAAACAATGGAATCGGAAGGGCTCGATTAATAGATTTGCGATTTAATCGATTTAAAAACGGCATCTCTACTATGTACGCATGCTTAATGGCAAGTCATACATATCCTGTGTGTCTTTCAACATACTATCCTTCATACCATTAATCCTTGAAAATTATAAACTTCATCTGTTGTTTGTGTCGGGGGTTTCAACTTTCTCGGACTGCTTTTCTTTCTTTGAACCGGTTTGATACCATAGCTCAAACAATCTCCAGTCCTGTTTGTTAGCTGAGTGGGATTGAGCTGACATGTGAAGACGAGGTTGGTATCATAGAAGGGTCTCCACATACCGGACATTCATTGGAGATAGTTATTGGAGACGAGTCTAGACAAGTATCTGTTAAGACGGCTATAATATCCTCATCGTAAGTGGGCCAGAGTAGCGCGGGTCTCTCGTTGTAGTCGAAGCTCAGTGTCTGTAATATCACGGCATTCATAGGTGGAGAGTCCTGGTAGGTGACATCCCACCAGAAACTGTTTGCTGAGCATTTTGTTATGCTCCCTTACGGGAAGCATTTGGTCCTCACTTTGTAGGGAGTGCTCAGGCGATATCAGAAGGTATCCTGTCGCTGTCCGGAGTGCGGTGTTCTGCCAAGTATGTGGCTTCTTTCACTGCGTCTAACTAGTCTCCGTCGATGACCAAACAGTCCCAGCATAAGTAGTTTAGAACTGGCCGACCAATTGCCTCGTGTGTTGCCAGCAACGTTTCTTTGTCTGTGGCACAGGTGCTGCGCGCGAGTAACTTGAAGACCTTGTTGCGACTCTGTACTTTATTGACAATTGGTGTGCCATTAACGTGAAGCTTGACCTCCTCCATCGTCCAGGTGGTGAAGAGGTTCGCCGTTGATTTCGTTGGGGAGTGGGTTAGGCTCCTTGCAGTGAAGATGTGAAGTGTCCTCAATCTGACATTTCTTGACTTGCTTGCTTTAGACAGCCTCATACGTCGAGTGATTCAACCGATTTCGCTTATATTGCCCTCAGAAGCAGTCACCATTGCTGCTCGTTTGCAATCCTGTATTTTTTAACATTTTTATTACATTTTTTCATAATTTTGCTTATTCTCCCTTTGCATTTTATCATTTTTTCTCCTTTCTTGCTGTTGTTTACAGCCGCTTCTTAACATTTTAACCTCTACTTGTTGCTCTTCTCTACACCTACCAATTAATCTTTGCCAATGCCAAAACCAAAGTTGTTAGCCGCTTTGTTGCTGCAAGTGCTTGTTGCAAGTTGTTAAATGCTTATCTTTTAATTTTAACTCAATGGATCTGAGGTTTTCTACGTTTGTTGAGTTGACTTCATTGGTTGGCTGGCTGGCAGGCTGGCTGGCCGTGTTTCATCTTTTTCGAGAATACCTTTCTTCATTTTCTATTTTTTTCTTTCTCTTTACATTTCTTGATGCTGCTAAGCTTTGTCGAGCTATCATCGTCGTGTATTGCCTGAGTGGCTGTTGTGTTCTTAAGCTGTAGCTGTGCTTGTGGCTTTGGTAGTTGCTGCTGGCAGTTGTTAGTGTGGTTGTACCTATATACTATGGTTTTGTTTTCTTTTCGCAGCAACTTTTTTGATGCTTTTGTGCTTTTTCAAGCTGTTGCTTTTAAGTGTTATCCTTGTTTTTCAGGTTGTTGCCTCTTATTCGTGCCTTCAGTTTGATAAGCTGGCATTCTTCTGTTCACTTATTCGTTTTGCTGATATGAAAATATGGCTAGTGTGTGATATGTTTCGAAATGAGATTCCTTACTGTTACTTGGAAGTTTGGTTAATCGTTGTTGTGACAATTTTTATTTTTTTTTTTGTGTTTTACCACAAATCTCAATCAAACTAATTAACCCAAAAATTCCTTCAATAAATTTTTGGTCATTCGCGTTGTAATACACCTTTTCATTGTCAACTATAGGAAATACAGTTATACATACGCTTGCAACACGACTGCCACAGAACTCACTCGATCGGCCAGTGACAAGTGGTCAGCAGCGTATGCAGTCAACCTAGTTGGCTGCTGGAAGGCACTTGACCAGTTGTTAACCAAGCATTCAGTCAGCTAATTGTACTAACCATCCAACTCTGTTGGTCAACTAGTACAACCCACTGAGGTTTCTCTCGCTCGCGGACAATCAGTTTGGCAACATAAAGCTTAGTGTGACAGCTAAGTCAATTCTAACTAGCAACACTAAATATCCAAAAAATGTCAATTTGTGTTGAGAATTAGTGAATTTTGTTTCGATTTTTTTTTTGTGGGCAACATGTTGTAGCAACTGCCAACCGGTTGTGGCGGCGCGCAGGCAAGAAAAGCAGACGTTGAGTACTGAGCGGTCCAACGACGAATTCCTGTGCGCTTGTGAGTTTTTTACGAGTTCACCAAATACGCCACAGCAACGCTCACAAATTAACTTAATTAATTAACAAGCAAATATAGCTAGTGGAAAAAATTATATTAAAAAGAAGGAAAAAAATAAATAAAAAAATATATATATAAAAAGAACGTTGCAGGCAAAATGTGTGGCTCCAAAAATCACAGCGTGCTGGCACCTGTTCTACAGCAATTTTTTGTTGGTTTTTGGCAATTTTTTCGCGGCGCAGCAGCAGCGCAGCCAGCCCACTACTGCAAGAGCTAAAAATGCTAATGTAAAAAATTAAAAAAAAAAAAAATTGAAAAAAGTTAGGAAAAAATGGCTGAGCGCATGTGCTGGGTCGTCAAGTCGCCAACGTGCAGCAGCTGGCTGAGTGACTGGAACTGGCTTTAAGTTGCACGCGTACACAAACATTGCGTTTTTTGTGTGTGTCACAGCATGTTTGGGCAGCAGCCAGTGTGGCATGTGGCACACGGGTACTATTTGTAGTCATACAAATACACATACAAAGACACACACACACACACACAATCATTCACACAAAACGAGAGCTTACTAAGCTTGGCATTCCAATGGTTTTTCGGAATTTTTGCGTGGCACCTTCCTCGGCCTTTATATGTACAAATGTATGTAGGTACAAGCGAGTACTTGTGGCAATCAGCTAAAAGCTTTGCACATTTGCGTTTGCTATTTACTGCGGCTGCTAATGTCGTGTCTTGTTGCTGTCGCAACTTTTTATAATTTTGTTGTAATTTAGATATTTTTTTTTTATAATTTCTGCTGCGCTGCTTTTGTTGTTTTGAACGCTTGCCGGCGACCGCATTAACCAAGTCAACATGCTCGTTTGCATTTTTGCGTCCCTCACATAACTACGCACACTTGGTTGCTTATTTTTATTGCTTTGCTGCAACATACATGTGTATGGGGTTTGACGACCACAACGGCGTCGATATTTGTTGCCAGCGCCACAGTACGCCAAGCCGACCCAACACACAACACACAGCACAGCAAGTGGCCGCGCATGCGCACAGTTGGAATTGTAGTATGACAGGTTATTAGACGCACATTTTTTATGCAGTTTTTTTTTTAGTACTTATTGCTGTTGTTGTTTTTATCTCGCAAATATGCAGCAGCTAAACTTACGCACATTGCAGTGGAAATATAAAAAAAAAAAATTAAATAATGTAAGAAATATATTAAAATTTTGCAAGCCTTTCAAATTGATAGCTGACCGTTGGTCGACGGCGGCGGCATATGAAGAAAAGTAGTTGAAAAAGACAACAACAAAAAAGTGATTTAAAATCTCCTGGGAGACGTCGTTAATTTTTGCGCGTTTGCTAATTTGATTTCCTACATTTTCGCATTATATTCACGCTATGTCGCCTTTGAGAGATTTTCTACGCTCTGCTGCCTTTTTTATGTTTGTGATAAGCGCCGTAACTGGTTGTGACAGCTCGCTTGCAATTCCGCGTGTGTTGCATGCATGCTGGGAATTTGTGTGCCCACTGCCGCGCCCCGGTTGTCAGTTTGGACTGATAAGAGTGAAATTTTTGTTTGGCGGATTGAAATTAGAAATTTGTTGGGATTGTTTAGTTTGGTTTTTGTGGTTGTAGTTGTGATTGGGGTAATTGGGTTAAACCGCATTTGAAGCGAGAGATGGGAAAAATACAAAAAAGTTGGAACATAAAATGCAAAATTTAGGGGATATCATTATACAAATTGAAAAATAAATATATGCAAAAGTAATCGCAATGAACCGAATTGTAAAAATCCGAATTTGCGAATGAAATTCAAAATTTAAAAACTTAAAATATTGAGGGACGTTCGAAAAGAAATGCAAACAAAAATGTAAATTAAAGGACAGACACATACATACACACAAAATAAAAAATTGCAATTAATAAAAATTAAAAATAAAGAAGATAAAAAAATGTTTAAATCAAAACCAAATAAGAAACTAAAAAGATAATTTAAAAAAGTATGTAATTAGAAAAATTAAAAATAAAATAAATAAATAAAAATAATATATAGTATTTATAAATGAGAATAAATATAATATAAGAAATAAAAAATAAAAAAGAAAGAAATTAAATGATAGGAATAAAAAATAAAATAATTAAAAAGGAATTAATAAAACAAATATGAATAAACAAATAATAAAACAAAAGTAAGAATAAGTAAATAAGTAAAACACAATTAAAAAAGTAGAAATAAATATAAAGAACTCAATAATAAAAATTAATTAAATTAAATTAATTGTTTTTGTTATGTTTATTTTTTTAGTTACGCTCATTTGATAATTAAGAAAAATAAAAACCAAAAAGAAATAAAAGTAATAATAATAAGTAAAGGAAATTTAAAATTAAAAAGAATTAAAACAATCAAAACACTTAAAGATACAAAAAAATATAATTACAAAATTAAAATTATGTAATAATAAAAAATTAATACAAAAAATTAAGTTTATAGAAACACAATAAAATTATGTAAAAACAAAAAATGTACGCCTTGTTCATTTCAAACAATTTTTATTATGCTCTTAATGAATCTCAAATAATAAACTCAAAAAGTAAATGTTATAGGTACTAAAATAGTTTTACCTTGAAAAGATGAGTTTCAAAAATCAAAAAAAAATCAAAACTAAAAAAAAAAATCTTAACGCGTGCATAACCCCAGCACCACAACGAGCAAAGAGCGTTTTCGCTTTTTCTCTACACGTTTTCAACAACTCAGTCCAGCCCATAGAATACACGTAAATAAAAAATACCATGTTCCCTGCTGCTTGCCAAAAGCAATTTCTCGGTCGCGCTTGCACTATCATTTCAAGTAGATCTCGTTTAAGTGCAATGAAAATTAAATGCAGCAGCAGCGGCAAAAATATCTACCGAAAGCAAACAAAAACACCTTCACCGCGAACACTTTTGCTTTTTACACGGTGCATTCATACGTCGTCAGCTACTTGCCAATGCCATAAACTACGACCGGCGGAAAGTAAGAATGGCAGTAATAGCAGCAGCGACAACAAGAACAACAACAACAACAATTTTAGCTACTTGCACCTACAATAAAAGGGGAACAATTTGACGAGGAGCATAACTTCGTAGGTTTCAACTTCCACACAGCTGCGCCTGTCAGCTAAGCTACATTACATAGCCAGTATAGTGATAGCCAAGTTCGTTGCTTAAGTCTTTCGTTCTTGGTAGTGCATGGCTAATATTAACCTCCAAAATCCTCTATGAAATTGTTGTTTATTGTTATTGCTGATCACTGCGGCGTGGCTATTATGTTGCTTAGTTGCAGTTTGCTTGTATATATGTATGTATGTAGGTATATATTCTTTCGTGCTACCCTCTTTGATAGGTACAATCGAGTTCTTGTACCCAACCCTCGCAAATTCTAGGCTGCCTCAAAGTGCTATTAGTTGTTGGAAATTACCTTTACCTTTTCTTTCTTTTTTTTTACAGCTTTTACTATATTTTCTTGGCTTGTTGTTGTAGAAGTTTCTGCTTCTTTCTTTTTTTTTTAGCGCTCGAACCACCTTCTTCGTACCCTTTCGGCTGCCTACCCGGTGCAATACCAGCAACATTCAGCAGTGGTCGCGTGTGTAATAATGTGGTTTGGTTGAGTGGCACTTGCATATTGCAAGCAAGCATATACACATTGATGCATACATACAAGCACATAAGTATGTATATATGTATGTATATGGAAAACGTGCTAATGTATTAGTATTTAGTTTTTGGTGTTATTGTTTTTTCTTTGTCGCTGGCCATGCGGGAGATTTATGCCGCATTCAACATTAACCGCCGCCGTGTGCCTTTGCAGTTGTAATTTGATGTTGCCCACAAAATTATTGTTGTTTTTATATGTGCTTTTTCCAATTTTTGCATTTATTGTCATGTTTTTTTTAGACTCTGTTGCTGACTCTTTTGCCACGCCACCTCAATTCACCAGTCATGCACCTGCAATTTACTTTATAGACCATAGCCGGTTGTATTTGTATGTGTGCAATGTGCGCACACGCATCCATACATACATGTTTGCGAACATATACTCGCTCACATTTGTCGCCGTATTATGTTCCTACAGTTACAAATGTTGCTGTGGCAGCTTCACTCGTTGCGGCGGACCGGTCTTTAGCAGTCAATTTAGTATGTTGACGCTTAGCACCGGCCAATCTTCGTTGCCGTCCTCGGCTTTAGCGATGCATGCGCGTCCGATACTCGATGGTTGGCTATCGACAGCGGCGGCAACAATTGAATTATTTTTTTAATATGTTCAGTATGTTGCTATTTTTTTAAGCTTCTTCTTCGCCTATGTGTTGTAGTTACGTTTATTTAATTTTTGTTGTTGTACCAAGTTTTTAACGCTATAAACATGTTTCTGGCGGCTGCAAGTTTCAAAAAGTTTCAGCAACATTTTCAGTTCAGATATCTATTTATTTTTTGTTCAAAGAAACTGCAAATTTTCTTGTTTTATATATTTTGAGCCAAGTTTATAACGATAGCAACATGTTGCTGGCGGCTGCAAGTTTCAAAAACTTTCAGTAACAGGTTTTTTTTTGTTTAAAGAAACCTAAAATTTTCATATTTGAAATATTTTAAACCAAGCTTATAACGCTGGTAAAATGTTGCTGCTACTAGTTTCAAAAAATTTCAGCAACATTTTCAGTTTCAGATTTTTATAGAAACTTAAAATTTATTTATTTTAGATATTTTGAACTAATTTGCAACATTAACTTTATAAAATACAAAAATTTGCTTCCGAGATGTTGCAGATTTTACCAACATTCCTACAGTACACTTTTTGGCCTAATTAAAGCTTCGAAAAGCATCTAAAATGAAATTTGGAAGTTTTATTGACGCACATATGCGTATATATACAAAACTGTTGCAAGTTGAAAAGGCGAGTGCAACATGTTGCCAGACTCCGTTGACATACTTTCACGAAATTTTTAATTTGCTAGTGCATTTCACCGCTAATCTACATACATACATATATATATATATATATTAAGTTAAGGAAAATAGTTCACAGTCGGAAACATGTTGCTATGCTCCATCATGCATTTCGCTATGTTGCTGTACCATCAATATAATAATTTTTGCTTACAAACGCTAACCTCCACTTGAAATTTTTGTGTCGGCTTGTCACTGGAGAAACTTAGATTGAGCTCTGCGTAGTTTCAATATCGAGAAAAAATCTCACTGCTCTGCTTTCCTTAGAAATCGTGCTAATTATAACTTTGAGAAAAATGAAAGATTAACAAATCTGCTACATCAGAAAAGAAGCATATTCTTGTAGCGCCTAAAACACATTTAGATAAGATCTGTAATCTAAAGCCACTCCAACAAACTTGTGTACCTAAGTATCTTTATATCGCTGCTTTACTGCTTTCATATGGCTGCTGTAGGCACTCACTACAGGTAGATGAAACGAAAGAAGCAAGCCAGTGCAATATTTTAATACACTGATGTGCGCATCTGCCTGCAACACGACAGCGATAAGAACCTTCTGCATGCCACATCTACTTACATAAATCGCATCCAAAGTTGTGCATTGTATTATGTTGCGCGCTTGCATTTCTTCACGGCTCGGCCTCTCATTTTCACTAATGCGCAATAATTAATCTTCATTTAATAACCAAACGAGCAGACAGACAAGCGAGTAGCCAGTCGTCGTACACAATCAAGCGTACACTTATGCAGTGATAACTATAGTTATACTACTACTGGCTGCAGCATCTTTGTTGCGGCTTTCTCATCAACTGCGAGCAAAAATACAAGAAAAAAAAAATCAGATAAAAAAATATTCACAAGCCTCGCTGCAGCCTGAGAACTTCTTTTGACTGCGCTTTGTGCAACCTTAAATAATAAATAATTTTTACGGCTTGATCTTTTCGTTTTTTTTTTTTACTTCATTATTTTCATGTTCTTAGTTCATTCTGTGCCCTGCCCTGCTTGCTGCCAAAATCTCTGCATTATCTTGATTTCTTATGCATCGCCCGTTTAGTTTTTTGTGTATTCCCTTCTGTCGGGGACCTCTGAGCGCACTGAACTCCATTCGTTGTTCGCCTCTTGCCGCTGTGCTAATCACCTGTCTGCCTGTTTGGCAGAAATTTCAGCACAACTTTATTACTAAAATAACTGCCTGTTTTTTTTTTTTGTATTTTCTCCAAACTTGCCGCCTAAAATGCTATTTATGTATAGCGATATTAATTTAATGCATCTTGAGGAGCCAACTATGCATCTGCAATAAAGGTACATAGCAATGTACAGTCTCAGCTAATTTTCGTTTTATTTTAACATTTCTCGCTCATCATTTAATTAGCGTTTCTTCATGGTAGCCATATCATAATCATTAAAATAAGAAAAAAATAGTTACAAAAAAGGAAAAATTGCCATACTATGAAAGCATTTCTTCGCGTGCCCTTTTGTGCTCTCAATCAGAAAATTTTTAATTTTCTAAAATTTTTGTTTGTCATTAAATTTTTTTATTTTATTTTTTTTTTTGTTACTCATGCTAATGAATGTTTTTTTAATTTCTTTTACAGATTTACTAATCCAACGTTTGTCGCTGCAACAAGTGCTCGAAGTTTCACCCGAGTGGAAAACAAATAAAAGCGAAGCTCAATACACTTGGCTGGAGTATGATTTTCGCGTCACTTGCGATGCGCATTACTATGGTTCAGGCTGTGCGAATCTGTGTAGGCCACGTGATGATCCATTTGGACATTACACCTGCTCTGAGTCTGGTGAGATTATCTGCTTGACTGGATGGCAGGGAGATTATTGTGATAAAGGTACGTTGCGAATTAACAACAATATACAAAATGAAATTTAAATTATACTTGTGTTAGTAAAAAATTTAAAAAATTAAAGTCTAAAAATTTAACTTAAAGAAATTTAAAATATGTAAATGTAAATGAAAATAATAACATGAAAACATAACTATACAAAATAAAAAAGTAATAATAAATTTCATCCATTATTTAAAACAAATTATGTAAAAAAATAAACGAACAAAAAAATTAAAAATAAATAAAATTGAAACAAAAAATTAAAAATGCTAGGTAAAAAAAGTAGTAGAAACAACAAAAAACATTTAAAATGAAAAACTAAAGATATAAAGATTAAACTAAATAAAAAATTAAAAAATTAGATAATTAAAAATAAATAAAATAAGAAAAAAATATACAGTAGACGCTCGCTAATTAGAACCACTTTGTTGTTAAGTACATAATTCTAATTTCTGCGATATTATTTTTTTAATAAGAATATATCATTGCATTAATTAAACAAGCGGGCAATACAAATAAATTGGTGATCCCCCTTTTAAGTTTTACTTTATTAAAACAAAATGCAACTAATTAGGGGTTTCCTGTGGTCAAATCAAAACAAAATATACACCCTGAGAAATTAGAATTTTTAATTAAAATTTCAGAGCGTTTAATGATGCGCAAACTCTAATTCTAATTTCTGGAAGATTCGATAATAAAAACGAAAATAATAAAAAATAAAATAAGGAAATAAAAACGAAAATTATAAAAAAAGCAAATAATAAAAAATAAAAAAGGAAAAGCAATAAAAAATGAAATAGTAAAAATGAATAAAAAAGGATAATAAAAAAAATAAAAAGCAAAATAATAAAAACAATAAAAAAAGGAAAAAATAAAAACAATAAAAAAAGGAAAAAATAAAAACAAAATACAAAAGGCATGTATTAAGAATTAAAAAAAAATAAAATTATCAAAAATACACTCAGTGCACGCTCGATAACGTTAACCAATTAAAACCAGCGGGTGTCTTTTGCGAATTTGTTCTTTTTAGCGAATCTCAAACTTAACGCAAAAAATGTCCGTATGTTATCCCAATTATGTATTTTTAAATGGGTAATTACATTTGCGAAACAACATTTAATGAATTTATTAAAAAAAAAACGCAATTATACAGTGTTCACAGAAGTGCTCATATCTGTATAGAAAATAATAAAAACAGACTATACAAAATAAAAAGAAATAATAAAAATAACCATTTATGAAAACACTATAAAAAAATAGTTAAAAAAGCAAATACAAAAAAAAAATCCATAAAAGTTTTATGATCAGAAACAATTAATAAATAATAAAAAAAAAAAANCAATTAATAAATAATAAAAAAAAAAAAATAGCAAAGAAAAACCAAAAAATTTAAGGGAGCAAATGTTTCCCTTAATTTTTTTCTACAATCGAACATACTTCCATATGTACATAGTTTTTTTTTTAAATGCCTCACTGCCGTTAATGGCTACAGAACCGTGCTTCCAGTTTTAAAAAACTTTTTTCCCTAACTACAGTTACCCATCGCTTGCACGCACTTCGAACCAAAAAAGTAAACTCCCGTCAGTTTTATTCATATGTATCTACATACATTCGCTGCAGAAGCACGCATATCCGATCGTTCATTCATTCGACAAATCGCTCATTTCCTCCTT
>NW_016159374.1:47733-48365 GCF_001687245.7 Rhagoletis zephyria | reverse complement strand
TTAAATTTTAAGTATTCACACACAGACGCGTACAGCACTGTGATCTATGCCACAAACACACGCAACCGCTTGGACCCATTGGCTTGCTGATAGCCGCCTTGGAGTGCACAATTTTGAGGCGTTGCACAGTGGTACAGTCCCAACAATTTTTTTATTTTTTTTGAAAAATTGTAAGCGTCTACTTTATTAAGAATTCGATAGAAAAGTAAAAATCTATATATATAAAAATAAACAAAAATACCAAAAGATACGCCAATGAAAATATTTTGAAGTAAATAAAGCATAAAAAAATTAATAAATGTATAGAAAAATAAATAAAAATATTCAAAAAACACCAGCAAATAATAAAAATAAATAAGTAAAATACGAAAAAAGTAAGATAATAGAACGGGAAAAAATAAAGTAAAAATAATAGAAATAAAATAAAAAATAAAAACAATATAAAAAATTAAAAAGGGAAGTAATAACAACATAAGAGAGGAAAATAAAAAAAAAATAATAAAAAAAAAATAATTTGTTTTTTTGTTATTTTTTGGCCATTTAACAATTATATTAAGCAATTTTATAATGAGCTCGAGGCCATTTTTAAATGAAAAATTTATTGTGGAAAAGCAACAACAATTTGAAAAAAT
>NW_016159374.1:44247-47562 GCF_001687245.7 Rhagoletis zephyria | reverse complement strand
CCGAAATAGCTATCACTTCTACCATTTTTTCAAATTGTTGTTGCTTTTCCACAATAAATTTTTCATTTAAAAATGGCCTCGAGCTCATTATAAAATTGTTTAATAAAAAAAAAAATAATGAAAATCAAAATAATAAAAAATAAAAACGAAAATAATAAAAATAACATTTATGGACATAAGTCAAGAGAAACAAACAAAAAATTGGCGTGATCGATTTATTTTAAAGCATACCTCCCATATGAACCTAACCTCAAAAACTACCAAGAAGGTGAAGGGAGACGAAAGAAACATAGTTTTTGTCCCTCAAAAGTGTCAAAGTGAGCATTCGTAAAGTGTCATTTTTGTCTGCTTATACATATTTAGTAAAATATTTGGTCAATTTCCCTGATTTTTTCTCCACTTTGTCTAGTATGTACTATATTTTCGTATGAAATTATAACAAAAACAATAAAAACAAAAGTTATAAGAACACATTGCTTAAGTAAACCAAAACCTCGAATCAGTTTTAGTTGAATAAAATTCTTCTGACTTTTGATGCTTTCGTTTTGTATAAAACTGCCATCATATGAACTATCCTATAAAGTCAAATTTAAAAAAAATTTTATTTTGAATTGATTGGTTATATTTTTTGGCGCTATAGTACAGAGGTGGGCAGCTTCGGCAGAGCAGCGTGCAATTGATGGCACTGTGTGCGTGCGAACAAGCAGTGCGGTTGAATGAGGCTTCCGCTGTCTTACGCTGCCCAGCTCTGCTATGGGACCTTAAAAAAGAGCCGCACTGAGTTGTCAATCACACCTTGAACTAAACCATTCAAATATAAAATTGAAAATTGAATATTCAAAATACTTTATTTTTTCCGCCGTAATACCACTGTGCGTCGTCGTAGTCCGTTCTTTATGTGGTGTCGTGTGTAACGCACGAAAGCACGAGTTGCATCAGTAGTGGTGGTGATACGACCGACAGGTATTGAGACAACTAAACACCTTGTGTGCGTCTGCCTTACACAAGCGGCAGCAGTGTTCGAAGTAGCAGCATAAAAGGGACTCCAACATAACTGAACCACCACCGCCTGCCTGTTGCCTGTACTGCCAGGAGGCTTTGGCTGGTAGCTGCACAATTTCTGGGCCGCTACTTAATGCTCCATATGCGCCACCAGAAAAAAAAAACAGAATACTCGTAATAATAAAAATAAAGATAAATAAAATAATACAGCGCGCACAACAACAATAAAAGACACAAGCGTTTCTTGCTGCTTGCCCCTTGTATCTTTTCCTTGCCTTGCTCCTGCCTGCCGTTTGTTTTATGCCCAAACTGTGGCGTGGGAAGATTTTTCTTTAGGCTCAAACACAGCGTAATATTTCCTCTTCTTGCTGCGCTTTACTACCACACTCCTCGCCCCCCTTTCGCATTCCCTGTTGGGTTCTGTGGCATGCATGGCGTGGCGTGTTTTGTATCTTGTCTTGATCACTGGCATTCTTTGTTGATCCCTTTGTAGTTATTCTGCTTTGTTGTTGCTGTTTGGTGCAAGAACCCAACACAGTCAGCCAGCCTCTCCCCAAAAAAATGTGGAGTAGAAAAAATGTTTTATGCGCGCAAGGAAGGAGTTAGGGCAACCGAAAAATTTAGGAAGAAGAAACAAAAAGAAGAGCAACAGCTCAGCGGTTACTGGACTGCTTAGTTGAAGATTCTACATAGTTGTGTGTGAGTGTGTGTGTAATAGAGGTTTGGATGGTCGAATTGTTTTAGATGTTGTATCTACTCGTATGGCTGGTGTGTTAAAATTAGATTTAAAGAACTTTTTCGCCGATTAACTAAAAAAATATATATATTTAGAATTTTTCCATGCAACTTAAGTTGACTAATGGCCAGTTTTTGAGTGCACGCCCGTGGTTTGAATTAATTTTAAACGCCCGATCTGGCTGGTTTAAACTAAGATCAGCCAATCAGATGTCAGCCAGCTGTTCAATTTAAACTCAGTTTACTTAAACTAAGTTTAAACTAGCACTGAGAAACTGGCCCTTAGGCATTTAGTGATCAACTTTTTTTTATCGACATTTAAAATTGCAAATGCCATCAAAAGATACTTTAAAGCGAGATCTCTCCACTCTCTCTTAATGTGGAATCAATTCTTCAAAGAGCACTCAGTCATTTGCCTTCTACCGCCACTCGTTTGTCAACTACTTAATTCGCCGCCATTTCACATAGTAAAACAGAACTAGTCTTCTAACTGAATCNAAAAAAAAAAAAAAATAGGTTTGTGAATTTCACTAAACTGATCATGACGATCGGTCATACTCCAAATCTACGGTTATTCATTTTTTATGAACTATTTCTTGCCTCGCTTAATTACATACTTACCCTTTAATGCTCCTCAACTGCTCTACTAACTATGTATGTACACCGCTTGCATGATCATTTCGTCTCGCGACGATCACCGCCAGTCGAAGACAATAGCCCGGAATTATAGCCTTAAAGGCTGAAACGCAGGCGACGATGACAAATGAAATTTTCTACACTCATTGATTTTGTAATTTACATTAAGAAGCATTAATGTTTCAGTATTTTTTTTTTCAACACGCAGCATGATCAAGCAATGATCGCGCATACTTTGCATTCACTTCCTTGTAGCTGAGATAGTTGTTACCATCCGAATCATTGGAAAAAGGCAAAACAGAAATAATGAAATCAGTGTCAACAGCAGTGGCAGCAACAGTTTACCTCTACTTGGCTTCTAGTCATCGTCGTTGCAGTCAATGATCACCGATCGTCGTTCGTCCATCGCCATCGATTGTGGCTGAAACAATAATTACACTTTAATTTGACTGTTTGCTTGCTTAGGTAACGCGCGCGTATGCTACAAACGGCTGCGCTTTCCAGCTACCAGCAATTCAAATTCATTCGTTTACTCTCTTTTTTTTCGTGCATACATACATACATACATATTTATTTGTTATTTTACAAAATTACGCCGTTCACCTTTTGTGCCGCTCACATATTTTTTTGTTAAATCATCCCATTTGATTTGACAAGTAAGTGATTTCCAATAATGACGAAAAAGTGCGCTCAAAAAAGCGTACGAAAAAAAAAATTTCAAGAAATCGTTTCGCCACACATATTTTTTGAAGTGGTTTTCATACGAAAATGACATTAAATTTGTGCGCACAACTTGCGATCGATCAGTTTAGGCGTTCGCGAGTTCTGTGTATATATACATATTTTTATTTTATTTGTTTCCTAAACAAAACTACACTTTTTGATATGTTAATGACTACTCGAAAAAGTACTTAAGGTGTATGAATTTTATAAAAAAAAAAA
>NW_016159374.1:4533-38807 GCF_001687245.7 Rhagoletis zephyria | reverse complement strand
ATGAACTTCTCTTAGTTGGAGATTTAGCTGTAACTTGACATCAAAACATCTAAGTTTCAAGACAGTAGATTTTTGTATTTTTGTCCACCTTCGCGGCACTGTGCAACGAGTTGAATCAATGCAACTGTGCTTTTTTTGTACTGTGATTTTTTTTCTTGTTCTTTTTTTTCTCGTTCCACCGATGCATCAATCGCCTCGCAAGAGTCCCTAGCAACCTCAACTTAGTTGCACTGTGGCGGCAGCAAAAATTCCACAAACATAGCAGCCAGCACAGATTACTCACTAGTACTCGTACAAAAGATGTAGTCAGATTCCGGAATCGAACGAAAAATTTGCTCTTTTTGTTTTTCGCCCCACGTTCTATTAGTTATGTGGTTTGTGTTTTGCTCTTGAATGAATTGTGGGTTGTCTGCTGTTGCCACTCACTTCTCTCCTACCTCTGCTCTACTATTGGAATTTTCAAAGTCAATCGATGCGCGTAGGTAATTCACGATTTACGGCAAGCGAGCCCTTCAGTGCCGAATCAGTAAATAATAAAAGGTGGCGGCGGCGGCAGTGGTGGTGGCGGTGATGGTAGCAGTTGGAAGTCTCGAGACTCTTTTGCAACATTTCTGGCAGCATCTTTTCACACATACACACAGCTTTACTCCAATGGCAACTCCCATATTTACTGCTGCGCTTCTTCTGCCCCTTCATCGCCCGGCTGCCATTCCACCATAGTTCGCGCGGTTTGCCCTCTTCTAGTTCAACGCTGCTTGCTAAAACATGTTGGCCACATATTTCTGTTAATGCTTCTGTTGCTTGCAAGATAGGCAGCGGACTCACATACAAATTTATGTACATTAGGGCCGAGTAATTTAATTTCGAAAAAAAGTGTATGGCATATTCGAATTCTACGTTCGATTCTAAGCAAAAATGGTGAACAAACTATAAACCAAAGATTATGTTTGACCTTCCCAATTTTTAATAGAAAAAACAGTGTATTATAATTTTTTCTGAACAAAATTAATTTTTCATTAACAAAATTTTGGGTTTTCTTCATACAATATACTGCTTTTTCTTTTGAAAATTGGGAGGGATCAAACGTCATTTTGGCATACAGTTTTTTCGCCATTTTTGCTTACAATAAATCGTAGAATTTGAATTTGCTATACTCTTTCTTCGAAAATTTTGCTCCGAACTAAATATTCTCGCCCTAATGTACATACTTAAAAATTCAAATCGTTCAGTAATATCTATATATGTAGGTATTTTTATACTACGCCAAAGTTGGTTGCTTTTCAGTGACTGGCTCTCCAACAATCCAGCCGGCTCACCGAGCGGCTTACTAACTGACTGTCTGTTTCACTTACTGTCTCAAAGGCTTGGGAATCGCGTTTTATTTTGACCATGAGATTATTTCATTTTCTGTGTTTCCTTTTTGCCAGCAATGATCAGTGTTGGTATCGATTGTTGTTGTTAGGGTTTTTAGCTAGCCAGCTAGCTAACTTCTTGCTTTAGCACATCATTGATTTTTTAGCATTGAAGAGGAAGTTGCCAAGCGCTGAAAGAAATTCCTTTGAAGCGGTTGAGTGAGGTGTGAGAATATGTGTGCGAGTTGTAGTTATTTTGGTTTCTGATTTTAACCAATAAAAAAAAACAAACATTGCTTAAAATAACTGGAATTCCAAAAATCGAAACATTTTAGCTAATATAAAGCTGTGATACAATAGATACTCTCAAACTCAGCAAACGTACTAACACGTGTGAAATGATTTAATTCAGCGGAAAATGACTATGAAGTATAAAAGCATCTTGTATATACAAAAGTATCTGCGACTCAAAATGGCCGGAGAAATGGTCAAACTAAATTTGTCACTAAAAAATAATTTTTTAAGTTTTCGTCCATATAAAAAAAAAGGATCTGTTCGAGGTCAGACATGGATTATGGCTTAAAATTGGCTGTTACGCTAAAACTCAGTGATGAAGGAATCAAATCATCTTGAGATACCCTTATAAGTATCTCAGAGTTACAAAAGTATCTGCGCTGCAAATAGCCAGCAGAAGCGTTGAGCATTGACAATAACTCAATTTCTCACTATAAAAATAGTTTCTAGAATTACGTTTAAAAATCATCGAAATCCGTTTTGCAAAAACAAAATTAGCTTAGTGGTATAAATGTATCTATGAGATACAAAAGTATCTGTGACTGAACGCAGACAACGAAGAAATAATTCGTTACAGATGACAATTTTTTGTCTCTATATATATATATAGATTCTGATATTTATGTAAATATTTGCTAGTTACAAAAGTATCTCCAAACCGTCCGACACGGTAAATAACAACACATATGCGCTAAAAGCAAACAGCCATGCAAATGCCCATGCAGTGTATTTAATTTAACGATGTAACAGCAAAACGATATACAAAAGTATCTATAAATTACAAAAGTAAGTATCTACAACTCAAAACAGCTAAACACAAACGTTCAAACAATGAGGACAACTTGCTTTGTCTATAAACATTTAATTTCTAAATTCATTTCCTAGATATAAAAGTATCTCATCACAGTTAAAGGCAATAAATCTTAGCGAAAGCACGTCTACAATAAATAAAAAAATAAAAATAAAAACATGCAAAAACAAAATGAATGAAAAATATGAAATTAATTAAAAAACGTAAAATTATCTGTGAGATATGAAAATCCGAGATCGCCACAGGAAATCAAATAAAACACACGTAAGACAAACTCTAATGGGTATGAGAAAAGCAAACAAACATGCAAATTGTACATGATGCACACATTCATACATACAGTCGTACATGTGTCATACACACTCAAGTCTGTACATATATGTAACTAACTAAAAGTTGTTGAAAAAACCCATCGTAAAACAGAAATAAAAATCAAACACCTGCAGATGCACATCCGCGACATGGCGGCGGGCGGCACAGCACAGCACAGCACAGTCGGACAAGTTGTATTGATGATGTATCTGCCAATTTCGAATGTTTCGAATGCTGCTGCTGCGTTGCATACAATTAAAACTAAAAAGTTGTTAAACTAGCAGCGTTGGTAGTGGTAGTGCGCTAAGGAAGTTATATGAGAGTTGTTAAGCTTTTAAGGTGCGCGCGCGCGCGCGCTCATCATATTGCGCCGACTATGTACATATATGTCATTTCATTTGCTGCAGCTCACACCCGCGCTTCGCGCACTGTTGCTCATGGACAACTGCTTACATTGCGATGGCAATAAAAACACCCGGCAACAATAATTGCAACATCTCCACCAATCGCCGATGACGACGACGACGACGACGACGACGGCGACCTACACCTTCGCATTTTCATTTGATGGGGGGTACTTGCCTTCGCTCTGACTTTTCGCTTCTTTGGCATTCAACTTTCTATTTTCCAAAGTTGCGCGTCAACGCCAACACCAACGCGCCACCCCGACCAACGTCGTTCGTTGTTGCTGTAACATTTGTCGTAATATTTTTATGTGCGTATTCTATTGGCTTGTTTGTTGTTTTTTTATGTTGTTGCTTTGTTGATTTTGTGGAGTTGAGTTGGTCGCAACAAAAACAAAAATGCATTTTATTTGAAAAATCGTTGCTTTGATGTTATGTACCGCTGTTGTTGTTGCTTGTTATTAGCTGGCTGATATAAAATTTGTCTGCTGTTTTTTCAACGGAAAAGGCATAAAACTGCAGACAGCAACTAATGTGGAATTTCTTTAGTGTTAGCTGGGGCGCGCGATTTTTTTTTTTTTGTTATAAATGTCTGAAGATGTTGAAGAGAAAATTAAAAAAAAATAATATGGAAACATTTTATAGCAGGAAAAAATTGCATATTATTCAAGCGCCGACTTGGCTGGGGCAGAAGTTTTACGAGCGATGCAGTATGTTTGCTTGACATTTTGAAAAAAAAAAGAATTAAAAAAAACATTTTTTACTGCTGCGAATGAAGTGCTAGCGACGCTTTTAAGCGAGACAAATGGTGGAAGTTTGCAATGAAAATCATTGGTAAATATTTTTTGTTGATAATTATGCTATTTGAGTTTTGTGAAGACTTTAATAATTAAAAAGTCTGGGTGAGCAGTTGTATCTTGAGAATATATGTAGGTAAACAAATGCATAATATCTAGGAAGGACATATGAGGATTTAGTATTTCTCATATTGGAGTTGTGCCATTATTGCTTTTGAGATTCTTTAAAATGGAAATATTCCGCTGTAAACGCTCCAGTTGTTTTACAAGTGTAGCCTTGTCTAGTGAGTACCCTACCAGACAGGGGCTCCGTGAAACAAGATAGGCTTAAATCTGGCTTCATACAGCTAATAAAGTAGTTTGGGCGAGAGGCTTCACATTTTACCGATAGCTCCCCTACAGCAGTACAAGGCAACCGACGGCTTTCTTACCCTTTCCTCAATGTTAGGCTTTCACGACAGCTTCCTACCCAGGATCAAGGATAAGTACTTGACCCTGTCTGATTAGAGAAAACCCCCACTCGGATATCTTGTCCTTCCTGGTAAACAATACCAGCTATGTCTAGCTGGGATTTACTTCGAGGCGGCTGTTGATCGTCCACCTAGTTACCTGATTCAGGTAATCTGAGGCAGATCAAAAAGGGTGTCTAGAAATTGTTCCTCAATCAAAAGTTTCACATCATCTACATAGGCGATCACCCCGACATCCCACTTTTCCAGTTCCTCTAGAATTCGTTTACAACGGCAATCCAGGATAGGGGAGAGAGAACACTACCTTGCGGAGTTCCCCTTTTGACTCTGCGCTGAGTGCAGGCGCTCCCACACTTCGCTACGACTGTCACGAAGTAAGCTGTAGATAAGCCTTGTTAGGTTGGTTTCAACTCCCAGATTGTCAATAGACAGGACTATTGCCTCTGGAGTGACATTGTTGAAGGCCCCCTCGATATCGATATCTTTATGCGAGAAGGCTTCCTCTAACCACTTTACCGCGGTCCACCTACCTTTCCTTGCAATAAGCATGTTGAGCTCTTGAAAGACAGTCACGAGGAATGGTGTTTCTTATGTACAGGTCTATCAGTCTTTCGAGCGTTTATAGCAAAAACGAAGGCAGACTCATAGGCCTGAAATACCTAGGGGAAATATAAAAAGGCTTTTCGGGCCTTCGGCATGACCGCAACATTGACTACCCTCCAAGCCTTGGGGATGTACCCGGTCCTTACGCAGTTCGAACAAATAGGAGCCAACCAATTGCAGGACACCTCCAGAGCCCTTTGCAGCTGCGCACTTTTGACTTGAAGGGTATGAAGGGTTTGAACGAATTTATCGCCGAGGCCATGTGGCGATCGTCCAGAAGATCGGAAAAGTACAGGACCTGAAGTACAAAATATTGCAAATAAGTATATTTGACTGTACTACGATGTACGAAGTACAAGAGCTAAAAAAGAAGTACTGTACTTCCGAAAGGAGTATGGTTGCTCATATTACTACTATACTTTAAATATTTTGTATCTAAGAGATGCGTCTGTAACTTTAAGTAGATACCGTTTTCTCAGTAGTATAAAATTAGTCTGCACATAAAATTTTAAAAGCCGCATACATACTTGAGTAACGGCCCTAGATAGTTACTTTTAGATTTTTAAGATACTCGAATATTTTTTTTTAGGTTTATAAGCTCATTTAATTGTTTATATTGCAACATATTTTTTACTCATAAATAATTCCCCGCTCTTCTTTTTCTCTCTTCTCATTACAGCCGAATGCACCAAAGGCTGCGAACACGGCCATTGCGACAAGCCCAATCAATGCATGTAAGTAACCAATTTTACATATAAATATACATATGTACATACATAAATACGTATGTAGGTACACTTGTATTACATAAACAAAATAAACTATTTGCTATTAATTTCTTAATAACCACACGAATCCATTTAAATAATACACGCCTCTGCACACGCTTCGCAATTCTGTGCGCTCACTCGCTACCTTACTAACTACGAGTATATTTCGTGCGCCATCACCACCCACCCATTTAATAACAGCAACGACAGCGTAGCAGCAACAAATTTTCACGCCATACAACAAATATATATATATATTTTTTTTTTGTTTTTTTTTTATAGCTTCTTTGTTGTATTTCAAAATAGTTTGTGTGAATTCATTCAGAAGCGATTGCTTGACTGACTGCTTGCCTGCTGACTCTGGGTGTCGTCTCCGCTGTCTCATCAGCGGCAGTGGCAGTCCCACTCACTTTACAGCTGCTAGGTGGCCTCGTCGTCAGCACTCCAGTCAGTCACTCAGCCAACTGACGGACGGACATACTGTGTTTATACATATGTATTTATTTATGTAGATGCATACTGAGGTCTGTATGTAGTCATTATGCATTTGCTCGCAGCTAATTAAAATTTGGTTTTGCACGTTCGCTCGTTGGCTCGCTGCTTCATGTGCGCAATGCGTTTTTGTTACGCTACTGTTGGTTGCGCTTTGCAGTTGGATTTTTTTCTTTTATTAATTTTTTTCGCCCCGTTGATAAATTCTGTTACTTTGAAAAGTCAGATGCGAGCGCCAAAGCTATGCGCCGTGCTGCGATAGCTCATCTCCTGCGCGACGCGAAGGTGGTGTCACCGCGCGCGCACTCGGCATAGCTTTATTTGCTTACGTTTTTTGTTTGTTATTTTTTACTTTTTGCGCTCATTTTCCTGCGTTTTTTTTTTGCTGGTGTGTAGTTTCAAATTTAATTTCATGCAACTACAACAGTTTTGATTATTATAATGCGCTCTAAAGGCACCATCGCACCACCAAGTACTCGTACCTTCTCGAGTCGTATTAGCCTAGCCAGTCACTCAGTCAGCCAACCAGCCAGCCAGCTAAAGCTAAACACTCCCAAGCTGGCGGCATTTATTTTGGCAGACAGTCAGCAGTTGAAACATCATCACTGCACGCCGTTGTTATTGCTGCTGACTGGCACACCTTTTGTGTAGTTATTTAATAGGTTTTATTTTGCATTCCACATGCGCCCAACTTCAAATCGTATTTTTTTTTTCATTTTTCTATTTATTTATGGTGCATTTTATTTGTCCTTTTGTTGTCTGTCTGGTTTGGCTTATTTGTGGCGCATTTTTTCGCCCTTTCTTAAACTAAATTTTCAATCCATTAATAGGGCGTATAACGTTTGCCACACAGCCATAACTCAAGTGGCGCTTGCGTTGCTTTTATTTCGTTTGAATAGTTTGTGCATTTTTTTCGTCCTCAGCGCTCCACCGTATACTTTGTACTACGATGGCGCGCAAGAAGACCACAAGCAAGAATTTAGCACTAAAGTGGTGGTGCGGTAAGAAATCGCTCACCGGTGCGCACAATCATCACCCACTCACCCACTCGCGGTTTGGTCTATTAGTTGGTTTGTTTGCTGGAGTGTGATTGGTTTGGCTTAGTCTTCCCGTCTATTTGATTTACTTCATCAACAGTCTGGCCGCCCTGAAGCAGCGCCGCATGCATGTCTTTATGCCGCGGCCCTCACACCGCCTGCGCGCTTGCTTCCTCCTACAAACTAACTGCGCTTCTTGCTTTTTTTTTTTTGAGCGCTGCACCTGCAATAGGATGTTCCACCGCTGTTCAGCGCAATGCAGTATTTTTTCCGCAATTTGCTTTGCTTTTTTTGGCCACACTGCATTCTAGTGGTAATTTTTAATTTTATTTGCGCTTACATTTTTTGGCTCCTTTTTGAAAACTTAAATTTCATTTCGGGTTTTGCATTACAATTCGAAGGCAAATGCTCGTATATCTATGCATGGGACTCAAATCACTCACTCGCACTCACTTGCATTCTTAACAAACACACATACATGCAAGCCAAACTCAACCATTCAAGTCATCGAAAAATAATATAGCGAAACATTGAATTACAAATTTTTCCCACATCTTAATGCCTGCAGCGTAAGGTAACGGCAATAACTATGAGCTATGCGCGACGCTGTGCCGTTTGTTGTCTGCTTTCTTCTAGCTGCATTAAAAATCAGCTTAAGGTGGTTTGTGTGTATTTGCGCGCTTGCTTGGCAGCAGTATTTATTTATATATTTCCAATTTTTTTTTTTTTTTTTGTATTTTACTTCGACCCAGGTGAAAGAATATACTTTGCTGAGCTAGCAGAATTTTTTAATGCTTTTTTTGTATTCTTATGTGACTAAACTTTTTTTTTAGGCTTGCACTCATATTCACATTTATGCTTTTCTCATATAAATCAAGTTCAGCGCGGCTGAGTGAAATTTCGTGTGACAGTAGCCGCTTTTTTGCGATTGTTGTTTGCCTCTTCTTTTTTTTATTTTGTGGTAGTCATTTTTCCGTCACGCATTTAGCTAAAGAGTTATGCATAACTACTTGGCCGTACATACATAAATTTTTTTGGTTTGTTTTTCGTTTTGTTGTGGCTTTTGTTGGAGGTGTTACTCATATGTAGGTACGTATTGCGTCGTCGCTTGAATTTGTATGCAAGCCACAAGTCAGCTGTTTTGCATCTGTTTGTCTGTTCGCTTTCTTGTTTGTTTGTCATGGCTAATCCATTCAAACAAGACAGTTTATTTCTCACAGTTTTGAAAATGCATGCTTTTGGCTTTCAAAAATTGTTTAAAAATAAATAACTAAAACGCCTCGTCAGGCACTTCCACCGCATTGCCGCGGCCTAATTTTCAAGCGCCTACATTTTAATTGGGAATTTGAAAACTTTTCTTTTTATATTTTATATCTACAATAACTTATATCCCTCTCAAAAGCTTTTGCACTTTTTCGACGTTAGCAACATGTTGTTTGAAGTTTGAGCTACCAAAATTTTTAAATGTTTTCAGTGACTAAAACCCCGTCCTAAACATTCTCAGTATTTTCAGCAATGTTGCTAAGCTCATAGCAACATGCTGCTTCACCTTTAGATGGCCTAATTTTTCCGGTGATATTTTAAAACTCAAGCGTCAACTTAAAACCGACCTGAGTTATTCTGAGCCAGGGTTATCCAGCTCAAACATAAACGCCCCTGTAGGTGTTGAACAACAAATAAAGCATAGTATTCTTATCCTGTTTCACGTGAAAAAGCTGCCAAATTGCATATAAAATTTCTTTCTGTGAAAGAAGTTTGAAATTCCACAACATTTCATCAGCAAAGTAGTATTCTGTTCACGCTGTGAAAAAGCTTGCAACAAGCTGGCAACATTATGTATGAAAACTGACAGTTTATAGAAGCCGATCGTAAAACCTTATTTCACGCGTAAGAAAATTGCAGATGATGACTTATTATCAAACACCCGAAGTGAATGGCTCGTTTTTATTAGTTTGACTAGCTGCCCGCATGCGACGCAATTTCAGCTTATGCCTGTGGGTCTAGGCAAAAATGTAATCCCTCAAGGTTTAGCTTAAAATAGTTCCAGAGATACACCCTGTGAACATTTATCTTTCCTAAAGGAGTCACTTCCGTTTTTCTGTGCTTATTTCCATTGGAATGCTTCCAGAGATATCTATGTGTCATCAGATTTTTAGTTCATATGGGAGGTACCGCTGTCTCTTTTCAATGGCTACGAGATCGGTTTCATATACCCCAATTTTTCATAGGTTTGGGATTGATTTCATATATCTACATTCCAAATTCTACAGTGCCATGCCGCCTTTTCCAATGAATTAATTTTTTCCATGAGTTGGAGATTGACTTCATATATTACATATATCCATACCAAGTTCTAGTACTCTACTGTGAATACTTCCAGAGATATGCACTATGAAAAATTCGGTTTGTATCCCCTTTAGATATCGATTTTTGTTTTAGCCTATAACCATCCTTGGAAAGTCGGTGTTCGAAGTTTCAAAAAAAAAAAATCGGTACAGCATACAGCATTGTGACTCCTCAAGCAAAATGAACTAATGATTGTATACATCGGTATGCACAACGAATATGATTGCAAACAATGAAATGAGACATCGTAATTGACCAAAAAGATTGTAGAAAAGCTAAGAAATATAATTAGATAGAATATATTTAAACAGCCTCCAAAACATTTACTAGAGACTACCCTGAACTACACAAATCACTTTGATTAGAAATTTGTTTTTTCTTTATTTATTTTATACTACACTTTTTGGTGCGTCACAACAATATGTGTTGCTAATAAAATTTCACAGCTGTGATCCGAATGCTAACCTCAAAATTTAAGGATAACACACATCAAAGATATTCAACATTATATTCTAAATCGCAGTCAGCTGGAGCTCACTGAAGTTTTCTCGAATAAGGTAGCAGGCTATAAAGCGCTATGGGCTGGTCATCCCTGCACTAGCAACACTTTTTCGATATTAGCTACATGTTGCTACGTTGAACTTATTTTGTTCAAATTTCACACAAGGCTTACAACTACTAATGAACGCTTATAATAAGCGCAGGATACTATGGCTCCTGGCTCTTGTTGCTTGAACTTTGCGTAAATGCGCTCTGCTAACATTTGCTTTTTTGTTTAATTATTCATATATGTAAATCTTCGATTAAAGTGCTTGCAACATATGAAATCCTGCAAAAAAAACGTTTAGCAATATTTATGCGCATTAGCAACATGCTGCTGTGGTTTTCGAATGACTTCAAATATGCCCTTCTATACGATTTTTTGCGCTGGGATAAAATTTTAACCAGCGTAAGGACTTGCAACATTCATATTTGCATCAGCAACATTTTTTTTTGTGGTTTACTCAATTTGTGGTGAAATAAATTTTTCTTTTATGCAATTCTTCAGGATTAGTCGTTTGTATAAACGATTCCAGAACATCCAAACATACCAATGTACCACCTATCAACATGTTGCGTGGTTTTTGAACGGGTGGAGACTACTGAAAGTCACTTTCTTGCAGCAGTGCTTGTGCTCTTATTTCGAACACCGATGCTTTTTACTAGAAAAACAAATAGTATTTCAGCATTTTTGGCTACATAAATTTTCGCAAGCAACATGTTGCTTCGTGTGTCTTGTCGCTAAAGATTTCTAAAACTGAATTTTAAGTTGTATTTTATACTGGAGTTTATAACAATTCATTCAATTCAATACATAAAAAGCGACTTGGTGTCATTTGAGCAATAATTCTCTCCGTCAGCAACATGCTGCTTGATTTTTGGAGAGCTGAAAATTGTTCCAGCAGATATGAATATTTATATGGTGGTTTGCATGCGCAATATGGAATAAAAATATTTTATATTTCATAGGCATTACTCTAGCAACATGTGTTACCCAACAATCACGCCAGCAAAATGTTGCACAGAATTACTGAATAAATAAATATAATAGCATATTCTTTTCTATATATTTTTTTATCATTGCATCAGCGACATTTTGTAGCATTAGCAACATGTTGCACTTCACCTTAGCACGCAAACCTGCAAGTTTCTCTTGAAAACCCACTTTGCAGCACTGCCTGCTTCAGCGCAACATGTTTCGGCAACTCGCAAAACACTTTGCAAAGTAGCAGCTGACTTTTGTACTTAACGGCTGCTGTTAGCAAATCAACACTTCTGTAGCACTAGCTAGCAAATCAGTCGACGAAAACAATACGACAAATAAATAGGTACTCGTATGAAATTCAGGCGAGGGCAAGTTGGCAGCAAGAGATAATCGCAAAGAAGACGAAGAAGAAGCAAAAGAAGCTGAAGTATGAGTATCATAAAAACAACTAAGCTGCTGCTTTGCGGCGCACCTTGTTTCGTGCGCAACATTTTCATTCTACTTAATAGCACAAAAGATACACATAAATATGTAAGCACATACAAACAAATTAATTCGTCGCAAAAATTAAATGTAGGGGCAGTGGCGACGGCAACGGCAACATTTCAAGTAGTCTGCAATGATGATGATGATGATGATGATGACGGCAGGTGAATTGTGCTATGTGAGATATATTGACAATATTAATAACATTAAAAAACAACAACAACGCCGATATGTGAAATATACGACAACGCTGCCGCAACAGTAGACGTAAGCAATACAATCAAACAAATATATGAACCGAAGCGAAACAAAAGAAAACACCATAGAAAAATAAGCAGCAAACTGGTATAAGCTTGTGTATGTGTTCATATGCCTGTATGTATATTTGTGTGTGCATGCGTGCAACAAGTGTTGTGCAGACAGACATCAAGTGGTAGATGTTACCACAAATACAGCTGCGCTTATGCTTCACGCGCATGCATAGTGTATAGTTGTAACCTTATACACATGTTGCCGAGACAGTTGCCTACGCGCTGGTATCTCTTAAGGGTCCTGTGCATGTGCGTGTGCATCTTTTTCAACGGTAATTGTGTGATGCAGTTGACAGCAACACTGCAAATACGTTGATGAGCACAATAAGAACAACAATAAAAACAGCAGCAAAATGACAACAATGCTGGCTGGCGAGCTACCTGGCGACTACTAGCCGGCTGCAACTATCAACATGCATTCGCATAATTTCGCTGTTGTTCTTGTTGTTTTGAAATTTGTATTAATTTCTCGATATTATTGTAGCATTTGTTGTTGTTTATAATGATGCGCATCACTCGACGCTGTTGCGCTTCTCGCTGCTGTTGTTGCTCTGTGGCTTGTAGATAAGCAGCCAGCATAAAAACTGACTTAAAAAGGCAGCTGGTGGTGATATGTGCGAGTGTAAGTGTGTGTATTATGTGTAGATTGTTGCTGCCAGGTAGTCACTCTTACTATTTAAGCCAATCTAGTGGGACTTGCAACTGCCATGGCTGTTTGTTTATTTCTATTTAATTTTTTAATTTTTTTTTTGGAGACATACAACTGCGCGCGTCCACCTTAACCGTCTCTTCGTCCCCTCGCAAGCATCTACAAAGCAACTTTTATTGCTGCTGCCGCTTCAACCAACCATAAATATCTGCATATAGCACAAAAATAATTATTATAATTAAGTTAATGTTCTGTGTTTGTACGGTGGCATGGTGGCAGCGCAGCTGCAACAACTACATACATTTCTGCAATCTAATATACATGCCAGCAAGCAACACAAAGTCGTTGCTGTGCAAATTAATATATTGGTGGTGAAGCGCGAAAAAATGCCACTAATTTAAGTGCCAACTACCGATGAACGGTCGACCCGTCGAGCGTCCAAAGCTACAGACACTGCTCTGGCTGGCAATAAGTGGGCTAGCGCGTGAATAGCAATAATAAAAACGGCAACAAATATTTGCCAGAAACTTGCGCTGCTATGTAGTTTAGCAAAGGAAATAAAATTGAAATTAGTTTTCTCTGGAAGCGCTTAGAAAAAACACACGCGCTCAAAAAAATGCATAAAAAAGATCAACGGTGGTATGTAACAACAAATTTACTGCAAGTATAAGGAAAACAAGTGCGCGCGCACGCTCGTGCATAGAAGCTGCAATGCGCGCCTGCACTTCTTTTTTTTCATACCGCACACCGCTTAACTCTCGCGCCTAAAAGCCACAATGCGCGCCTGCTCTTCTTCTCTTCGTATCGCGCGCCGCTTACCTGTTGCGCCCAGTCTGGCGCTGCCCTTTATTTATTTCTAGTTCTTTTTGTTATTTTTATAGCACTAAACATGCACGCTGTTGAAACGTTTAAGAATCCGCGCATATACTACGTTCACTTGATTTTATTATTATTATTGTTATGCCATTTACTGCTTGAGTTGTTACTGCCGCTGCTTGTGTGCTTGTTTTTTATTTTTATTATTTTATTTATGTTGTTGTGCTGTTGTAATGTGTGGGAATGTTTTAATAATTCAGCACGCATCCACGTGAGGCGCGCTGCTTCATACGAAGCGCACTACATACACACACATTTACATATATAGATATACACGTGCTTGTATGTACTATACACATGTACATACATACATGAGCGCATAGCTAGTAAGCAATGACCATGCCATAAGACATCAGCAACAAATACTGTACATATAGCGCACAATAGTAGTAAAACAAGTAGAATAGCATAACAATAAAAATGAAATAACAAGCGTTACATGCATATCAGTAGATACATTAGCCAACCCATAAGCCACTTGTTGTTGATTAAAGAGGAATAAACAAAAAAAAAAACAATAAAAAAAATTATAAAGTAGCAGCGGAAAAAACGACTCAAAAGAATAGGTAACTCAAAGCAAAGGTGCTCAGAAAATGCACTCAAGCAAACATTTCTACATGTGTTGTTGTTGCTGTTGTTCCTAGTGGCTGCTGTTCCACTTGTCCGCTGCTTGTCATGCGCAATGCGTACGTTCAGCTTTTGGTGAACTCTTAACGCACTGCTCGCATGTGTACAAATGTACATATGCAATAGTTAGAGCCCTCGGAACACCTAACGCCTTACACATGCGCGCACGCAAAAACACTTATATTAACATACAAACGCTTACAAGCATGTTCACATCTATGCCTTACGTGCATGTTAGCCATATTTGCGCGTAGTGATTTTTGCATATCAACTATTTTATGGCCGCTATTTTCTCTGCCTTGGCTACCACATACTTATGTACATTTGCACATCCAACTAACTGCGCCTAACTAACTCCCATTCTCGCTAGCACTTTAGTTGTGCATATTTTATGGCATTTTGCTGAATTCAAATGAATTATTGGTAATTGATTTTTAGGTGAAGGCCCTTTTCTCATATAGCCTATGAGAATTCTATTAGCCAAGGCAGCGCATTTTCCACACCACACCGCTTTGTTATTTGCTTTCAACGTGGAGTTGATATTTTTACGCTTCGTTTTCTTCGCCTCTTTTCCTTCGCTTCCTTTTTGCTTTTTACTTGTCGTTTTTGCTTAGGTAGGGCAACGTCAGTTTGATTGTTCTTAGCCTTCTTCTTACTAATAGCCTCGCAAAATTTATGATTTAGGTTACTTGCTGCTGCCTTGCATTTGGCATTTCAATTATATTTTTCATTACTTTTATTTTTATTCTTTTTCTGATAAAATTTTAGCAGTAATGCATTTCATATTAAATTTATAAAAATCTAATTTTTATTAAAGATTTTTTGAATAATTGTAAACCAGTGGGTATACTCACCTGAGGGTATACTTTCAACATGAAAAAATTAAACTTTCTCCTTAATACATACCTTTATTTCGCCATAGAAATCAACTCCTGTTCGGGGTTAGCGTAAACAACTTCATTTTTTTAACCTTTAACTTTGGGTCTCACAGACCTTTTGATCGTTTGTCGAAGAAGACTGAAAATGCTATGTGGGTTAATTTTGATAATATATTTTGGCCCCTTTATAAAAATGAACTATTTCAACATTAAGTATTTTCATGTAAGAGCTTTTTATCAACTGCTTAGTATTTGTTTATCAACTTCACTAGGAAATGGTGTCAATATGTTCTCGCAAATTTAGGAGTCTGTGAGGCCCCATACCCGAGCTAGTGACACGAAAAATATATCCACATTCATTCAAAGGTTAAACCGTTAAGGTTAACATATATTTTTCTATCTAAAATATTTGTTAAAAATTCTTTAATTGTTTTAATTCAATATCAGTGGAATTGACAAGATCATTATTATCGACAGTTAAAACATCTAAAGCTGCGCAGATTTTCTTGTTGTAAGACTCACTCCAATTAAAGGTACTTACAAACACTAAATCCCCTTGATCAGCCAAACGACAACCTGGAATCCCACCCAGTATGATCCGTAGCTGTCAAAAAAATATATATAAATTCACTTTGCTTTCCAGCATGCATATTTTAAAACCTCAGTCAACACACATTTATCAAGCAAAAATGAATTGCTCAAAGAGCAATGCTGTTATGAAGTTAGTATATAAAGCAACACTGATCAGAGCTTAGCTGTCAAAAAAATCTTAGTCTCTTCGACCAAATTTTCCCTGCCGCACAAGTTAGTTTTATGATCTACATTTACAAGATCACTCTTACTCGAGGCGTCAAAACCTCAGTGAAACATATTTTTTAAACAAACAAAAATGTATTCGAAGATCATTCCTTATTACGTATGCCCTTATTAAAACAAAGTCTCTAGGTTAAAGATGACAATCTGTGTGATTCTTAGCAGTCTACCACTATCTTAGTTAGCTTTGCTCCCAAAAATTACTGACATGATCTTGATTAGCATGTTCTCTCATCCCCGATTCGCGTTGTTTTTGAACTACGTATTAGCCGTAGAGGCTAATTAGTACTAATGGCATACTTAGCACTACAAAATCTGAGGGCCATTTCACGATCCCCAACTTGCCTTAATAAGAAGGTCTTACTAAAGCGCTTTTCTTTCTCTATGAGCATAGATCCTCGTATTAAGCTCTACACGCTTCTCACTTTGTTATTCCAGAAAATTTTGGCTTTACTATTATTTAATACGTTTCCGATCTATGATCCTTAATCCTCCAAGACATATATTACGAAGGCCAATATTATGAGCACTTTTCTCTTCTAGTTTATGGCTTTTAAATTTGCAGATCATTAAAACGATCAATGCACGATCTTCGTTTCTCTGCATTAATTACAAACTTCTTTCCGAGATGCGCTGCATATGACGGTACTTGCTTTCTTTCTCAAGGACTATAGTGCATACTAGTGTCCAACCGAGCGTTCGGGCTCTGGTTCGGTTACCGAACAGTTCGGCCAAGAAGTTGGCGTTCGTTTCGGTTTCGGCCAAAATTGGCTGAGTAATTTGGCAGAAAACTTGTAAAGAATTTTTTTACAAATTATAAACATTTTAAAGTTTTTTTTTTTTTAATTTAAGTGCCCCTGTAGCGTTTCTCTAATTTGATTCTATAGCTTTTTATGACGACTTTCTTATTTCTTTTCGTTCTTTTAATTTTATTTCCTTTCCGAAGTTTTAATGCCAGATAAAAATTTTGGAAAGTTAAATTTTCAAAATTGCTTTTTAATTCGATGTCAGATTGAGAAATAAATTTTAGTTCCACGTGTTAACAACCAGAAAGAACTTTTTGTCAAAGTTGCTGCACTAGCAATTTTTATTTGTGCTGTGTGTGAAACTGATCGCGAGTTTTTGAGAAGCAATAACCGATAATTTACATAAAATATCAGAAATGTTTTTAATTAATTATTTTGCGGTATATAATTACTTATGTAATTTTTATTCTAAAAAGTTCGGGTTCGGTTCGGATTTGGCCGAACCTCAAGAAAAAAAAACCGAGTGTTCGGTGCGAGTTCAGCCAAAAACTCCGAGTTCGGTCGGACAATATGGTATGCACTACCAATTCGGCTAGCATTTATTACTTACGTTTGTTTTTGTCAGATCACCTTGGCCATAATGATCCTCAGCGATTTTTTTTACATTTTACTACTTTGGCGTTGACATTTTTGCAAACTTATTTTGCAGTTTCTGTGATTTCTTAGCGCTGTCAAGCGCACAACACTACTCGATTTTTCTTTAAATGCCACTATTGTTTTCTTGTCATACGCGCATCCTTACTGATCGCGCAAAGAGCAACGCATACCTATATTTACAGACTAACTTACTTTGTTCGCAAACAACCAGCGCGTTTAATCGCGCATCCACCATTTCAGCCAGTTGTCATGCCAATTTGCGTTTGTCCGCCTGCCGCCCCACAGACGCAGAAGTGAATCAGTCAACTGGAAGAGAAGGGCTCACTCATACACCTCCGACGCTCACCTCCTCCAGTGCGTGGCACTCAAACTGTCTACTTGACTTGCTAACCCAACATCCACTGCTACTACAGCAATCTTCTTTTGCATGTTGCTGAGCGTTATTTGCATGTTGCAACGCCGTCACTATGACCACCGTCTTCTTGTTGTATGCGTTTCTTTTTTTTGCGTACACTATCGCTACACCATTCTACATTTGCTGATTATCTGCTGCGAAACAGGTGATCCGTCTTGTGTCTTCTGCCGGGCTGTCTGGCCTCTTTGTACTGCAATCCCTGCCAAGTTTGCTTATTTCCATTGTGCGCTGCATATTTTTTAACTTTTGCTTGTTTTGATTTGTCATTACTCACCGCCGGCTGCTGGCTAACTGCCTTGTTGGCTATCGCAGTGCCTTTGCCTTTGCATATGAGTTAAAGAAAAAAGCGCCAAAGTTGATTTATTTACATTTTCATTGATTTACTCAGCGCCACAGACGTGGCAGCGGCACAGTCAAGTGAGAAAATAAACAGGCTGGAGGCTCGTGAGATTGTTTCTTTGGCTGAGTATATTCGTTAACAGCAAAAAATTGGATTCTCATTGCCAGTTGCACCGCATCGTCATACAAATGAATATGACGCGCTTATAATTGTCCACCCGACAAAAAGATGGTGTGGTGTGGTGGTGACGGCACTGAAGCGACAGCCCTACTCCACGGTGTCTCCTCCGCAAACGCATCGTTGGTCATTTCCCCACATAAATCGTGTTAAGCGCGCCTTGGGCTTTGGAGTGTTTTCAGATTTGCTCTATAGCTTGCGGCTGCTTTATTCAATTCATTTTATCATCATTTCCTCTTACTGCTCTCCCCCTAAGCACCGCAACCACGGCTCTAACCACTTTATTTGTGTTACATTTTCAATTTCTTTCGCTTGGCACTTTTATCTAAAATTAAAATTGATTTTAATGAAGTAGCTCGTTATGCTGGCTTTTGACGCGCTATTGTTAGCTGCCTATCATAGCTGGAGTGTAGCAGCAAGCAAACAACTTTGACAACTATAACAACAACAAAACGATCCAATTTTATTTGTGGCACTCCACTTAATGAGCACTTCAGCTGCTTGAACAGCATTTTCTGTGAGTAACCCGCTAGGCGCTTGCGCGCGCGCCGCTTTTGTCGTTGAAAGCATTGCAAATATGAGATATATGCGTATGCGCATTCGCGCGCGCATGTATGTTTAAATACAATTTGTTGCGCCACAAACAAATCTATTTGCAATGCTTTCCAAATTGCTGTCGTTGAAGATTTTTGACATTCATTTGCGCTTTTATATCTGAGCGCCCGCCACACGATTTGCAAGCAAGCAAAATAGCGAGATGCTCCAGTCATTTGACTAAATTTCGCAAATTTTTTCGCAAGTGGGTCAAGAGTTGTGTTGCTTTGGCAAAAAAAAAAAGTATATTATAAAGCATGAAGAAAGCGTTGCGCTCATTAATTTGTATTTTAAAAAGTTTCCTTTATACATTTTCGTATTTCAAAGTTACTCGACCATGGCAGCAAACTACTAAGTGATCTGCAAATTCCCACCTACAATACGAACGAAACAAAGTAAAAGTCCTCTTCCACTCTTCCGCTTCATGCGAAAGCGCCAACGCAGATTCACTTGCCATCGGCTGATCACCGCATCAACAACAACAAAAGTAAGTGACAAGCGCGCGCACGTCTGTCAGTCGCAAATCAAACTACAGTACAACTTCAACTTCAACTCAAATCAACTAAAAGCAAGGAAGAGCAGCGCATATACATACAAACAAGTTATAATATTTGTAGCGTGGTGTGAGTGTCACCAGCATTGCCACAAGCAACAGCAGCAGAAATGCAAGCGCAAGTCAAGCGATCATTTGATCAGCAAAGAAAAGATCTGTGCGATCACCAAACGATTGCGCTCGCCAACTCTACAGCATTGCTGGTTGACCAACCTTAGGCCAACTTGGCNTCGCAAATCAAACTACAGTACAACTTCAACTTCAACTCAAATCAACTAAAGGCAAGGAAGAGCAGCGCATATACATACAAACAAGTTATTATATTTGTTGCGTGGTGTGAGTGTCACCAGCATTGCCACAAGCAACAGCAACAGAAATGCAAGCGCAAGTCAAGCGATCGTTTGATCAGCAAAGAAAAGATCTGTGCGATCACCAAACGATTGCGCTCGCCAACTCTACAGCATTGCTGGTTGACCAACCTTAGGCCAACTTGGTCTAACTCGTCGTTGTTGTCACTGTTTTAACTGCTGAGTGACAGCCGCAGAGGCACACTGACGCATTGACTCGTTGACTGACTGGCATTCAGCGCGAACGTGCGCGCGCGCGGATACACCGACTCTGTTGACTACTTATTTTCATAGCCAAGTGCAGCGGGTGGCAGCAATAAAAAGCGCCTACATATACATACATATATAACAAATAAAATAAGTAACTAACTCCACTTGCAGTTGGGCATTTGGCGAAAGGTGACTCTCATACGCAGTGCACCAGCTAAGCCAAGCACACCAATCGTGGTGATCTTTTAGTTAACTGATCGCGTCGTCCAGCGGCTATTGAATGCAAGCCACACGTAGCTAGTCTACGTGTTTTTAAGCGTAACTGGGCCTATGTTTATGCCTCGTCGCTGTGTTGTTTTGTGCTTGTATGCGCGCTTTTTATTTGCACTGTATCTTGAGCGCGTCACTTCCACATCCACTTTATTGCAACTTCAGGCTTGGAACGCTTGTGTGCATATCTGTTAGTCTGTCTTTCTGTTTGTCGCTCTTTGTCCGTCGTTCGTTTGTCCATCCATCCATCCATCCATCCATTTTCTGTGTGTGTTTATGGTGTGTGACCATTTTTGCAAATTATTTCTCACGGCCAATAAGCACATGCATGGCAAATGCACAAATACACTACGTTCGCGCGCGCGCGCGCCCGCTCCCTCACAAACAATCACTTACTTACTTAACGCAGCGCGCGCAACGCAACGCCAAGTAAGTTCCGACACTTGTCTCTTGTTTCTCCACTTCTACCGCCATGTCATCGTGGTGCGTCAGACAATTGTAGCCCAAACAAAAAAAAGAGGAAGAAATACGCAGAAGTATGATCGCGTATGCGATTTGGTTTTGTAGAAGATGCGACAGAGCGCCGCGAGAACAAAGAACGTATTCGCTGAAGAGGAAAAAAGAAAATAATTTAATTTAATAATTACAATAATAATGCAGAGCGCAATGTGTCAAACCCTGCAACGGCGAGTGAATACGAAGGTTATAAAAAAGAGATTGTAAAGTGAAAAGAATCACCAAATATGCATTCGAATTTAAAAGCATTGACCATGCAGGTCCGCGAAATTTGTGGCAGCCGAAAAGGCATTTTATTATTTTTATTTTATTAATTTTTTTCGAACCTCCAACCTTCTTCGCGCTCTACAAGCCGCTCAAGGGATTCCTGTAAAACCAGCGATCACTTTAGTAGGCTTGTAGTTGTCCAGTACATGGTTACTTCTCGAACTTGTTCCCCTTTCTTGTTCGGTTGCTTGTTGTCTGTAGCGTCATGAATGAAAATTAAATGCAGCAACATGTTTGCGGTATACGTGCGAGAATTTTTAAAATACGCAAGCACAGCCAATTTGTACAAAATGTTTCGTACATTTTACCCGTACTTCTCTTTTCTGGAATGTCTTCATTTTTGTATTCAGCAATTTGTTGTAAGCAGCTTGTAAATTGGAGCACTCTTCGAAGCGGAATGCTCGAAAACTATAACTGCTTTTTGATCTTAAGCAGTTTAAAAATGCGCCGACTGTCAATTTGTTAAATGACCAAGTATTTACATACTTTCCGACTTTCGTTTTTTTTTTTTGGATTATTAAGCCGTGCGCCTATTTTGCGATTTACAGACGACATCGCTGGAATATTAGATTAATAATTATATGAAATTTGCTTTAATAAATAAGGCCAACTCGTGAAGGGGTTTGGTTTTCTTTTGTGGCGAAAGTTATCGAAGTCCTAAAAGTATCTACAAATACCTAAAAATTGAAATTCATTTTGGATACCTAAATAACTTATCCTCAAGGAATATATTATTTATTTTTATTTTTTGGCTCAGTAATATTTCTCACAATTAGTTAATACGCAAAACTCTTTTCCCACCTTAGCTTGTCTCAGCACCCTTACTCTCTCTCATTTTTCTGCCACTTCTCCAATATTTAGCTTAGTCACAAACCACTTTACTCGTATAGCCAAATCACTAACATCTTTCTCTCTTCTCGCTCTCTCTATTTACAGTTGTCAAACCGGCTGGAAGGGACCTCTGTGCAACGAATGCGAACCCTACCCGGGCTGCGTGCATGGTACCTGTAATAAACCTTGGAAATGCATCTGTAAGGAAGGCTGGGGTGGCTTACTCTGCAATCAGGATCTCAACTACTGTACAAATCATCGTCCTTGTCAAAATGGTGGCACCTGCTTCAATTCCGGTCCCGATCTATACACCTGCAAATGCCCACCGAACTTTATTGGCTCTGAGTGCCAGAATGAGATCACTTCGTGTAAGGAAGGCAATCCATGCCAGAATGGTGGCGCTTGCCTTGACGAGACTAGCACGCGCGGTTATAAATGCGAATGTCTGAAGGACTGGGGCGGTCCATTGTGCGAAGAGAAGGTGATCACTTGTCTGGATAAACCATGCCGTCACGGCACCTGCCGCAACTCCACAAAGGGGTTTCAATGCGACTGTCCGGGCGGCTACAGCGGCCGCGTATGTGAGCTGCACGTAGACAACTGTAATCCGAATCCCTGCCAGAATAGCGGGAGCTGCTTCATGACCTCTTCCGGTAATCACAAATGCCAATGTCGCAGCGGTTTTGCGGGCAGCATGTGCGAGCAGAACATCGACGACTGTCAAGGCAATCCATGTCACAATGGCGGCACCTGCATCGACATGATCAATCAGTTTCGTTGCCAATGCGTACCGGGCTACTTGGGCTCACTCTGTTCGGATAAGGTAGACTTATGCTTAACTAAACCTTGCGCCAATGGCGGTACCTGCACGAACCTGAACAACGACTATAGGTGCACTTGTCGCGCTGGCTTCACCGGCAAAGATTGCTCAATTGACATTGATGAGTGCATGTCTGCGCCCTGTCGCAATGGTGGCACTTGCGTGAATCGCGTCAACAGTTTCCATTGCGTTTGCGCCCACGGATTTTGCGGTAAACAGTGTGAAGAGGAGTCTTACGCGTCGTACGAATCTCGTCCGTATCAGGCTGCGCCACAGGCGCGCAGTGACGGCTTGACATCTGGGCAGGTTTTTCTGATTGCCATACTCTCGGTGGCCATGCCAGTGGTGGCTGTGATCGCCGCTTGCGTAGTGGTTTGCATGAAACGCAAGCGTAAGCGCGCACAGGAGAAGGACGATGCGGAGGCGCGCAAGCAGAACGAACAGAACGCAGTGGCGACGCTGCATCACAATTCGAATGGCGTTGGCGGTATGGGCGTGATGAGCGGTGTGGTAGGCGGCGTCGGTTTGGGTGTGAAACGAACTTCATCCTCTGGACTGGCATTCGACAATTCCAATCCGAACATCATCAAGAATACCTGGGATAAATCGGTTAACAACATTTCGGCTTCTGCAAGCACAGATGATTGCCTAAATACATCGCTATATGGCAGCGCGCTAGCCAACTATGCGGCGGACAACAACGCCAATTCGGAATACTGCGGTGTAGGCCAAATAGCGCCGCTGCAACGCGCCAAGTCACAGAAGCAACTCAACACCGATCCCACACTAATGCATCGCGCCTCACAGCTGTTGCACAGCGCCGCTAGTGCAGTAGCCGGTGTTAGTGCTGCTGCGGCGGCAGCAAATAGCGCCGCCAACGCTGGCCTTAGTGGGGTGAACGGCGCTAACGGCGCTGTTGGTGGTGGTGGCGGTGCAACCAAAGACTATGGCGTCCATGGCAGCAACGGCGGCAGTGGCGCTGAAGGCAAGCGTATCTCAGTGTTAGGTGAGAGCGCCTATTGCAGTCAGCGGTGGCCATCGTTGGCGACGGCAGGTGNGACTATGGCGTCCATGGCAGCAACGGCGGCAGTGGCGCTGAAGGCAAGCGCATCTCAGTGTTAGGTGAGAGCGCCTATTGCAGTCAGCGGTGGCCATCGTTGGCGACGGCAGGTATGAGTGGCGGCTGTGCGTCACAGATGATGGCTGCCTCGGCAGCGGCCGCGGCGGCGGGGAGTAGTGCGGCGGCGTCTGCTGCGCATCAGCAACAGCAGCAGGCGCGCGCCGTATTGTGTGGCACGCCGCATATGTGAACGTCACATGGCGGCGCAAGTGAGCAGTTTTTGGCTGTGGCGCCGAGCGTGGCAATCGTGTGCGGTTGCGCACGACAGCATAATCGGCGAGTGCGCAGGATGTTGGCGTGTTGGTGCGGGCACGCGTAACGTAAGCTGTTGAACATTTTTTGCTACGAAATTTCTTAACAAAAAACGAGCGTTTTTTCGTTGTAATTTTAATTTAATATTTTTTTCATTTGTTCGTGTAAATGCTAAAATCTTTTTACAAGCGAAAATATGCTGCTTCTCTACCGATTCAATTATATACATACATACATACATAAATTTTTTCTGTAATTTTTCGCTGTTGAAATGGACTGACGTTGATAAGAAATTTATTGTAAAAAGCCGTATACATAACTAGAATTAATATTATAATATAAGTAAATAACTTGTGCGCAATTGTGAGGAGCGAACGACCGAACGAACGAACGCGTTAGTGAGTTGGTATACAAGCTGACATTTTAAGAAATTTCAAAACTAAAAAATTATGCTGTATGTTGTGTGCTTTGTAGAATTTGGAAAGAGATAAATGGACCTTAGCGTTAAACAAATTTTTTTAATTGTTAAAATTATTTGCTAAATTTAATATTTATTAAGCGAAAAGCATAAGAAATGACGCATTCCGCTAGTAGCAAACGACGAGTATTTTTGCATGACGCTGCCACGCATTTTTTTGCCGTTCAAGCGCGCAGGTATATAATTGGCGCTTACAAGTCTCCTTATTTATAGTGCGATTTTCTTTTTTTTTCCAAAAGAAAAATTGTCTTATTTCGCGTTTAGTGGAGTGCGCTGATTGCTGTGACGAATTTTCGAATTAAAAAAAAAAACTAGTTATTAAATGCTAAAGTTTAAATGACAAAGCCGCTCTACTAAAAATTTATGAATTGTGTAAGACGAAAAAAATGCCTCGACATTTTAATTTATTGCATGCGACTTAAAAAAAATAACTGTTTAGGTCTCACATATATAATTTTGTTAACAAACAAATTTTTGTGTGTCCAACTGCCATTATTTCGAGGCACCTTTGCAAACATTTAGAAACTCGATCCTTTTCGCCGAAATTCCGCTGTTTAAAAAATGTATTTAAATTCCTGGAACCAACTACGTGCATTTTTGATTTTTTTTTCGAAAAAACTAAGAGCGCACTGGTGTCCACATTGACAAAAATTTGTTTTTGCTGTAAAAAAATATTTAATTGACTTGTAAATATTAGTTTTAATTTTTTCGATATGCACTTTTGACTTGTGTTAATATATTTAACAAAGAAAATTTTCAATTTTTATGTGCGGTGTGTTTGTGTTCTGGAAGGCTTACAAATTTTGTGTTGAAATTTTTGGATAGAAAAATTTTGCTAACAAAAAAATTTATTCAAGAAAATTAAGCTAAACATTAAAATTTCTACGAATAAAATTAAAATTTAGGCGAATATATTTTTGAGTTTAAAAATAAACGATCTTTTTTAGCTCAGAAATGTATTCGCATTTTGCTTCAATTTAATACTAGCTAGCAAAAAATTAAAACAATTTTTTTTTTAATTTTAATGTTTTAATTTTTTTAGTTTTTTTTTTAATTTTTAAATATGCTATACTATGTGTATACTTTTTCGTTTTTAGTGCCTAAATATTGTTTCTTGTCTAAATTTGTATCCTATCGTAAAAGTTTTGTAAAGTAAAAAAACTATTTAAATTACAAATATTTTTCGATATATACTTATTTAATTGATTCAATAAATTTGTTTGATATAAAACATTATTTTGGCAAATAAATGTAACGTAAAAAACTACGACTTTTTGTCAAAATTTTAATATCTTTTGTATTATAATTTTTAGATTTATAATTTCTTCTTTCGGTAAATAAAAATTAAATTTTAGAATTTTTTAGTTAGATATTTCTAATTTAATATTTTTTTCCTTCCAAAAAAAAATATTTTCCTCCCCCAAAAAAAAAATCTCTTTACAAACAAAGCTTAGCAAAGAAAATACACTCTTTCAACTTAATTTTTGTAAATTAAATATAATTTTTTCTCTAAAAAGTAAGCATACATTTTCTTTTCATTAAATTTGTGCTTAGTTAAAAACTTTTAAATCTAGTTATTTGGTTTTTCGAAATATGTATTAAAAATTTTTGCACACTTTTTAGCCTTACAGAACATATGAACGCACCCGCGCTCCTATCGCACTTTACGCACCTCTCATAGGTAATTAGTTAACATAGATATACATATTTATAAATTTATATTTTGTATGCCAATTTAGTTTAAATTTTATTTCTAAGAGTAAATAGAATAGACAAGCAAAGCAAACAAACAAACAGAAAACATAAATAAAGTGAAGACAAAAATTTTATGTAAAAAGGGCATTTGTTAGTGAAGCCCCTTATTTCTAAACTAACTCGAACTTATTTTCTACGCTATTTTTATTTTATACATGTATATTTAGTTAAAATATTACATAAACCCTGAAAGCAAACAACATTGTTTTAATCAAAAACAAATTTTTAAATTTTTTCTATTTTACAAAATAATTAAATATTATAGAAAATTGCATTTACTTTTGATACTTTGGCATATCGCTGTATAAACCGAAAAGAAAAAAATGTATAAAAAAAATTGTGGCTCACTTGAATTGTTTATTAAGATTTGATAAAAAGCTAATAAAATAATTTTTGGCAACAGCAAAAAATTTCTCGCAGTGTCACAAAGCCAGCTGATGTGTGAAAGACACTATTTCATGCATAAGCATACAAATACCCGCTCTGCTTGATTGTAATTATTTAAAACAAGACATACATTTACTGTTTATTTAGAAATTTAATTTTTTTAAAAAGACAAAGCACAAATAGAACTGAAAAAAGAACACACAAAAACAAACAATGCATTGAATTTATTAATTTCTAAGGACAACTTGTTTGAAAAAAAGATAAAAAATATATTTTGAATTCTGCACAAAAATGTTATTTCGACGACCACAAAAAATATATTTTTAACTACAAGCAAGTGTGAACTTAAATATATTGTGAAAAAACTGAAAACAAAGTCAGCGCTTCAAAGAAATGTATTGTGTAAAGAAAGTGTTACCAAATTTTTTTTTAAAGTTGAAAAAACACTAAAAAAATATTGTAAATTTTGTGACGCGCCCAAACTGAAATATTTATTAAAAAGCACGAAACATAAAATGATATGTCAAAAACAAAAAATAAACAAAATGTGTTATTATTTTTATTATTTTTTTTCTAGCATAGCACAGTTGTAAAAAAAGTTGCTAATTTCTAGTGATGATCTCAAAAATTTTGCGCGCGGCTGCAATTTTTCGCGATTGCGCAAAGCACAAAAGAGGAAGGGAAGCACAATTTCTACGAATTTTCGGTTTCCTTGCTCGCGGCGGCAGGGAGGAACTGAAAATGCAAAATATTTTAAAATTTTAAGCAAACAATTTTTTTATAAAAAATTTAAATCGATTTGAGTGACTCAACTCTCAAGACATTGTTAGTTGGAGAAGTAGCATCAAATCTTCTCTTTACTGGGATTTTTTTCTTTGTCTTCAAAATTTCCGACAATGACGTCAGCGCCAGCAAATTTCAAGATATAGCAAATTTTGATTACATTTTTATTGTGTTTACTAAAAGTATGTGTACTTAATTGTACAATTACTCAAATACATGCGTTCACACGCTTTTCTGAATTAATTTTGAATTTAGCGAAAATGTACACACACGACGCAGCATGTCTCCGATAAAGACGAAAACATCAAATGATTAAAGAAATAAAAATAAATTGTGTAAAAATTAAACTATGCAACAAATTTATTGTAAAAAATGTTTAGCACAGTGTGAAAAGAGCGCAACAGGATGAGTTGAAATAATGGCAAAATGGTTCCTCGTTAGTTTTTAACCAATTTGTGAGAATTAGTTTTATGCAAGCAACCAAGAAAAATACAAAAAAAAAAAAAACGAAGCATAAGAAGACATAAGACAAAATACAAAAGAAAATTAAAAAAAAAGACAATTAAAAATCCATGTACATACCTAAAGAAACGGCTGCACGCAAGAAAAGTATACATATTTTATACAAATGTGTATAATAAAATAAAAATATATATGATTTTATATATGAAAATGCCGAAAATTTATTTGAATATAGACTCAGCTGCATGGAGCAAGACTCACACAGGTAATAGTGGAAAAAATATAAAATTTGCAAAAAAATCCAGGTTTTTTATTAATAAGTACATTACTTATCCATAAACTCTTCAACAAATTTTAAACGGCCTAACTTTTATATCTAAACATTTTAAAATTTTTTATTTCATTTATTTTTGTAGCCTTAAATTTTTTTTTCTGGATTTTCTTCCTGAAATTGAAAAAAAAGCGTCGAAAGCATTGAAAGTTTCGAAACGTTGACTGAATGAACTGTCAAAATTTGCGTGGAATTTTTTACGAACTTTGAAATTTGTCAAATTTACAGAAGGGTTTACAATGCCAGCTTAGAGCTGAGATTGACTATTTGGGAACCTTCTTTTGTTACAATGTTTAGCGTTTAGCTTTGAGAAAGTTTCACGTTCTAAATGACATAATTAAACGTTTTAAAATTTTGAAAACTGATCAAATTTGCAGAGTTCAGTAAATTTTTCGAACTTTTCGATGGCTTTTTTGCTGGAATGTTCCTAATAATATATGAACGTATTTCGCTATAAAAAAGACATATTCCGGTTGAAATTTTCTTATTTTTTTTTTAACGCTGCTCGATGGCTGCCGAAAACTTACATATTTTCAACAGTTAGTGCCGTTTGCACCATGTCTGGTTAAATTTAACTTCCCGTTACATCATTATCGACGTTATCGACTGCCTAGTTATATGCATGTTATCGATAAAAAGTAGTCGATGTGTTTACGGGAAGTTAAATTCCCCAGACATGGTGCAAACGACACTTAAAATATGTTGCTCAAGCATTTGCGGGCTCTTCATATACAACTTTTTTCTTGATAGCATTTTTGTTTGTTAAATTTTTTTTATAAAAAAATTCTGATTTTTTTATGTTAATTTTTTTGTTTTATTTTTCATTATTTCTTATGTTTTTTTTTTTTTGTTTTCGTATATTCTGTTAGTTCTTAGTTATTATTATTTTTAGGTATTTTATTTATTTTTCGTTTATTTTATTTTATTTCACTTAAAACCTAATTTTTGCGAGTTTTTTCTTTATTATTTCTGAATTATTTTTTCGTTTACCTTATTTTAATTTCTTTTTCCATTTTTAATTTTTATTTTTTGTTTTTGATTATTCTTTATTTGTTTTATTTTCTTTAGTTCGGCCAGTTGTAGTGCTCTTAAATATTTCAAAAGCTCTAAAAAATTTCATACCGATCTTTAACATTTAGTTTCCTCTTATTCTTTTACTCGGGTTCCTATTTGAGTAGTGTGTCATCAATATTCCATTATACGTTAATTACAGTAGGAGCAAGAAACTAAAAACTAAAAAAAGAAAAACAAAAACGGAAAAATAGGCAGTTCTTCAAATATAGCTCATCTCGAAAATAATATCAAACCAAAAAGAAAACTACAAATATTCCGGAAGTGGAAATATCATATTTTGACAATATTTTTACTTTAATTTTTAACGCACTTTTTAAGATTTTTCTGTTCAAAAAACTCAGCTACATTTTGTTTGTAGAAACTGTCTCTATTGACTACTTCTGGCTATAAAGATAATTTCCTCCATATTTTAGTAAACAATGTTTATGATAAAAAAGTAAAAAAAATTCAAATTCCATAAAAAACTGTGTGAGTTGTGAGAAAAGTGTGCAAAACTCTTCTTCCCGATTGCGCTCCAAAGCCTATAACATACATATGTATAAAACGTCACCTTCGCTTTCATTTGAAACTCAAGAACCTGTAATAAAATAAAAATGGATACAAAAAAGAATTGTAATTATTAATAAATAAACTAAAATGGATAAATATGTATGTAAATAGTATCAATATAAGTAACGATATACATAAATTTAACACAAACTATTATTAAGCACTGACTTATACTACATAGTTATGTATGTATGTGTAATCAATGATGTATACAGTTATAAATATACTTATATATATATATATATATATATATATATATATATATATATATATATATTTATACCATAATAGCTTGTAATGTGTATGCTTAGTTATAAATATGTAGTTATTGTATGTACTTACAATTTAGTCTAAAAAATTATATACATACATATATTTAGTACATATGTATGTATGTATACATATTGAAAATATTTAGCCGTTAGCCAACAAATGAATTTGAAAAACAAAAAAAACACATCAAATATAAAACACAAAAAATATGGAAAATAAATCACTTAAAAAATATGAAAAACAGTATAATAAAATTTTTATGAATGAATTATAAAAAAATAAATGCGATCTTTTATTTACTCTAGATGGATTGTGGGAAAAATTAAATGCGACAGGGAAGGATACTTTTTTTTACCCAGCACAATAATAATAAAATGGGTTTTTCTTGACACCGGGCATCCTGCCAACAAAGGAGAGTTTTTTCGCCCGATCACGCTGCTCCCCCCCCTAGCAAAGACATTAGAGGCCTTGTTACTCTCGAACTTCACTTACACCCGATCGCAGGGAAGCATCACCATGGCTTCCGTAAAGCGCACAGCACCAGCACCGTACTGTGGTCATAAGCAATAACCCCCCCAAGTCGAAAAACCTGAATTCGAGAAGAAAACACGTTTTAAACATTTATGGCCTTATTCATAAAAAATAAAGTAGCTTTAAAAAAGGTTTATAAACTGAAAAACATATGAAAACGTCATTTTATAAAGCTCTTTAAACCTACTTTATTTTTTATGAATAAGGCCATTAGATTGTAATGTTAATCTTATGGGGAAACCAAAATATGTTCGTATATAACTTTTTAAATAGCCTAGCTGGCGGGATGGGGATTTCACATACACATGGAATAGTAGTTGCAGAATACTTAGGTGGTTATTGCATATGACCACAGAAATATTCAGATAATTAGTGTTGGAACTGTCAAAAGCGTTTTGAGACCGTCTGTCATTCCAAGCTTCTAGAAGACGTTGAGGTCATTTCTCTCCCACAGGGGCCCAGAACGATGGATGATCAGAAAATAAACTGAGTAACATTCGTCAGTCATCTTTAGAGATCAAACATCAAAACCCATAAAAATAAATGCTTTCCGCAGGGTGGTGTCCTGTGTAATTTATATACCTCGAAGATTCCTGAACTACCAGAGGTAGTTTCCATTATATGATACGCTAACTATTGTTCGACACTGGCATCCGGCCATGAAATTGATCATCTGTGCTAAAAAGTATCGACTATGTCCCCGACAACTTTCTTGCCAGGAGCCTAACCAACCCATTCCTTTACGAAGTTCTCGGCAACCGTTTTCACCAGCTGGACGAATGAGTTGAGGCTACAGCACGGAGCCTTCACCTAAGCACGTAAGAAGGTATACACAGAGAAAAATATGACATATATAAACAAGAGGATTGTCTTTATGAAACGTTTCTGGGCTAAGGGGTAAAATAGACGAAAAAACGAAGACAATTCCATAGATTCATGTGTAAATTCTTCTTGTTTTTATTTGTAATAAAATACACAATGAATTGAAGGTTGTATTTTTCCATGTTTTCTCAATAGCCTAACGGGTGCGACTACGACTGCCGACTTTTTGGACGTGGGTTCAAATCCTGTGGGACGAACCTAGTTTCTTATTTTTTATTTTTTATTATTTTTATCATTATTATTTTTTATTTTATATACATACATGTATGTATTTATGTATATTGATTTTGTTTTATTTTTTTTATATCAATTTTTGTGTTTATGTTCTCGCTGCTAATGCCTACTGGAAATGTTTAACAAACCAATGTAATAGTGCTTCATGAAAATTACTTCTTAATTGTATGTGATGTATTCTTGAATTTGTTGAAAAGTTTTCTTCTTACTTTCATGTGATGACTCCTTGAATTTATATTAAATTCATATCAATCAATAGAACACCATCGGCAAGATGACCACCGTAGCTGGGTAGGTAGAGCTGTAAACTTCCATTCAGAAGGTCACGGGTTCGAGGACAGGTCGGCGTGGACCTTTTATAATTTATATTTTAAAAAATTTAATTAGACAACCTTATAAAAACCAAAAGATTTCTTTTTGGTTTCATTGAAAATATTTGCTCTCTGGAAGCCAGAGGAATATCTTCTTAACAAAAAACCGTAGAGATATCTTATTAGTTTTGTTCCATTTTATTAGGTGCTTTTTTCTGTGTGTGTAGTTTCATATGTACGAACTGAACGACTAGGCCCAGCACTACGCACGTCAACCACTGGACCCAGCTCTGTGTAGACAGGCAATAAACAACATTCACATATTGACTGTTACTTCCTTCACCAACTTCCGTCCCGTGAGTGCCCTCCAATTCCCTGATCCCGACCAATCGCAAAGTAAGTTCTTGCTTGACAAGAAAGACTCGCGTTAATCTAGCTCAATTACGGTCTGTATATTTTAGTAATTGAAACTGATACCTATGCAGACTAGACGCCGACGTGTCTAATGTATGTTCGGCATTTGAAGGTACCGCTCATGGAACTAATTACCTCTCCCCAAGCCCGCTCAATCCCACTTAATTAAAGCCCTTCTCTATTTGGTTCGAACCAAACGTTTACTGAGCCTGAGCGACTGAGGGAGCATCTGACTCTAGGCAGGGCTAAGTTGCCGCTACAACAACGATAACAAATATATATCATTAGGGGTGTTCTCAGAGTCTTGCAAAGCCCTTGCATGGTGCACAGATTGCACGGTAAAAACCGGTTTTCGTATGGGACAGCTTTGCAAACCGTGCAATCCGTGCACCGTGAAAGGGCTTTGCAAGACTCAGAGAATACCCCTATTATGATAGATAAATTCTTTCCATCAGTTTAAGTGGGCTCTTACTCCGAAAATATTCTTTAGTGGCATGAATTATTCAAGCAAGGTAGCGAGCCGGCTACCATCAGCATTCAGTACAGTCTATTGAAACGAAAGTCCAGGTACAGCCAAAAAAGTTGATTTGGAAGATGTATCTACATTTGAAGAAGATAAAGTCGAAAAAATGGTTGTTGTCACATGTTGGAGAGTATGAACATGACTTTGGTATGAATATAGGGAAGCCGTTTTCAAACCAGCGACCTCGCCTGCGCATTTTTCTTGTGGGAGAAAACCCGTTTTGAGCACAGTATGCTGACGAGAAAGATCCTTTTTTTTTGCTTTTAAATACACGCAGGGAAGGAGGGTGAAATTAGTTTTGACAAAATTCTACCAAATTCTATATAGAAGTGTTTTTGGGGTTGCTGATAATGAATGCGAAGTCAGATTGCAATTTCAAGATGGGGTTAGAAATGTATAACTTATTTTCGGAATAGACCAGACTGCATCAAAACCTCCACTTCATGTGCTCAAAACATTTTCATTCCACAAGAAAAATGGTCAGGAGGAACTACTGGTTGAAAAAAAAAATTCTCCATATATACATATGTATTTTTTAATATAGATATTTGCCTTACCGGCATTTTCCTTGGAATATTATAAAGAAGTGCCGGGCTTTATTTAGTTAGCTGCACATTTTTTAACCTTAACTCATTAGCCGTCTTACCGCATCTCTTCCCGTTTTTGTAAACCCTTTTCCTATACATATGTACATATTTATTCCAATACATTGATGCTGAATCAGTGATTTTACCCACAAAAACAGGAAATCATTTAAACAGACCTTTTATTGTTTTCATTGTAGCTGTTGTGTTTAAAATAGTTATTTTTGTTTTTGTAATTATCCATACGACAACAGTTGTTTCACCTGTAACAAATACATTTTTGTATGTAGATATATACTTAATAGGCGAATGCGACTTTGCCAGCCGGTCGTTCGGTCGGTCATTCAATCAGTTAGGCCACTCGTTGGAATTCCGGTTAACTGGTGTTATATTGGCTGATGCGAGGTGGTGTCAAACGCCACTCACAAGATCCCACCACATTGTCTCTGTTTATGTTTCTGTTGTTCTTGGCATCGTCTGTCTGTCGGTTTGTTTATATTTTGTCATAAAAATGTGTGATTTATTGGCGAAAATTGACATTTTACTGTCTGGCCTAAGTGAATTGGCTGCAGCGGTCAGAAGTGAATTCCCGCCGACGACGACGACGACGACGACGACGACGAAACAGCAGCAGCTATGATTGTTGTTGTCTACTAAAGAAGTTGTTTATACTGACTTTTGCTAATTTTAACAATTGTCTCTTTTTGTGTTTTTGTTTCTTTGTTGTTGTTGTTG
>NW_016159374.1:3814-4192 GCF_001687245.7 Rhagoletis zephyria | reverse complement strand
CGACGACGACGACGACGGCGACGACGACGCAACAGCAGCAGCTATGATTGTTGTTGTCTACTAAAGAAGTTGTTTATACTGACTTTTGCTAATTTTAACAATTGTCTCTTTTTGTGTTTTTGTTTCTTTGTTGTTGTTGTTGCTGTTGCTTTGGAAAGCTACACTTGAATTTATGTTTTGCGGGTCGTTGTTTGTGGATAATTGCAACAAATTAGAGAAATTTTATGTTCGAATTTCGATAGGCGAAGGCAGGCGCTAATTGCAATATTTGCTGGCGTAGCGAAGACTGTCTGTTGCTGCTGCTATCNTAGGCGAAGGCAGGCGCTAATTGCAATATTTGCTGGCGTAGCGAAGACTGCCTGTTGCTGCTGCTATCTA
>NW_016159374.1:0-3575 GCF_001687245.7 Rhagoletis zephyria | reverse complement strand
TTGTTGTTGTTGTTGCTGTTGCTTTGGAAAGCTACACTTGAATTTGTGTTTTGCGGGTCGTTGTTTGTGGATAATTGCAACAAATTAGAGAAATTTTATGTTCGAATTTCGATAGGCGAAGGCAGGCGCTAATTGCAATATTTGCTGGCGTAGCGAAGACTGTCTGTTGCTGCTGCTATCTATATAAGTGCTTTGCCGCTGTTAATTGCAGACTGCTGCTATCCGTTAGCGACTGTTGCTAATTGCTACTGACTGCTACAGTCTGCGCCTGCGTCATGAATGGCATTGCCTATCGCTACCTACAATCTATGCACTTGTTCAACTGTCTACTCCGTCCCGATCTCTACAGCGATTCTCATTCTCTCAGTTGCGGCATTGATTTATGTTTATGGCATTTCATCAGGGACAGGCATTTAAAAGCACATGCAATAAAAAAGAAGCGCATATAGTGAGAAAACCCTGCAGGAAAAGGTGTTGGTTACGTACAATCAGTCTTATCATGAGTTTTATTTTCGCCTGTTCACTTTTCGAAAAACCTACATATACTATTTATATAGGAGCGACGCTCACTTCATCCGCTTGGCCAAGACGAGGTTTGCTTTTCATGCAAGCTGTTGCCATACAAAGCGCCTGCGCTATATGTCTACCACAATGTCTTCGCCACAAATATCACGAACACGGCCCCGCTCGTATTTGAATCTTTGNGTCTTATCATGAGTTTTATTTTCGCCTGTTCACTTTTCGAAAAACCTACAAATACTTTTTATATAGGAGCGCGCTCACTTCATCCGCTTGGCCAAGACGAGGTTTGCTTTTCATGCGAGCTGCTGCCATACAAAGCGCCTGCGCTATATGTCTTCCACAATGTCTCCGCCACAAATATCACGAACAAGGCCCCGCTCGTATTTGAATCTTTACCCATCCGTGTGGGACTTTAACCCGACCTAAACCTCCTACTGTCCAAGTACCGATACCCTCGGTACCATCGTCAAGTATTTCGTCGGGAGGCGGTGTGAGCACTAGGCTCGCACGTTCATTCCAATCGCATATACTCAGTCCTGGACTATACCTACCATAGTAGGGATGTCGGAAAAACNAAGTACCGATACCCTCGGTACCATCGTCAAGTATTTCGTCGGGAGGCGGTTTGAGCACTAGCACGTTCATTCCAATCGCATATACTCAGTCCTGGACTATACCTACCATAGTAGCGATGTCGGAAAAANTCACGAACAAGGCCCCGCTCGTATTTGAATCTTTACCCATCCGTGTGGGACTTTAACCCGACCTAAACCTCCTACTGTCCAAGTACCGATACCCTCGGTACCATCGTCAAGTATTTCGTCGGGAGGCGGTGTGAGCACTAGGCTCGCACGTTCATTCCAATCGCATATACTCAGTCCTGGACTATACCTACCATAGTAGGGATGTCGGAAAAACAAAGATGCATCGAATCAAATAAAAACATCGATACATTTTTGCCACAGACATCCCTACCTTGTAGGTTTTGCCACGTTTTGTTTAAAGTGAACGACCTTTCTTTTAAACTATTAATTTATCTCTCAAAGTCTTTTGACTAACTCGGACTACGCCAAGTACAATTCAGATACAAATACAACTTATAACTTAGCTCTTAGAAATGGTAAGCACAAATACCATACGCGAGCTGAAGTCTGTTCTGCAAAAGCCACGACTTAACAATTGCTATTGTCATGCTGACTTTCTCGCGTATTTCGCCAGAGATCTTCGCTGTAATAAGTAAAACGATATCGTGGGCCATTCCGATTATGTTCGCCTGCCCAAGAATTTTTAGTCGAAGTACACCATTGTACATAGTGTTCCAGAATAGCGAAACCTTGTGGAATGCCGCTTATGACGCTTATGACTCCAGAACCTGATTGTCGAAGTAGCGAAGTATTAAATATGCTTTGTAGGTAAAAGAAACTATTGAAACAACGTGCACCACTAATTGCATCCTGGCCTCATGGCTTGGCGATGTTCACAGCGTGGACGGTGTGCCTGCCTTTCCTTAATCCAAACTGGTTTTCAGAGATACCTCCCAAAGCTCTACAGAGAAAGCATATGGGTCTTTAGCTGTACGGCTCCGACCGAGGGTTTTGAATAATAAGTAGATCGCTAGAATTAAATTGAAGTCTCATGTCTACGAGTTCAATTCTAGAGGTGAGAAACATTTCATTTATTCTTGGTCAACCTGTATCTGTGCAGAATTTTCGGGAAAAAGGACCACCAGAAAATATTAAATTTTCAATTATTAACTACTTATATTCGCTTTATCAATGCTTAAAGTATTTGATTACTCTAACGCATTCCTGCNTACCTTGTAGGTTTTGCCACGTTTTGTTTAAAGTGAACGACCTTTCTTTTTAAACTATTAATTTATCTCTCAAAGTCTTTTGACTAGCTCGGACTACGCCAGGTACAATTCAGATACAAATACAACTTATAACTTAGCTCTTAGAAATGGTAAGCACGCATACGCATACGCGAGCTGAAGTCTGTTCTGCAAAAGCCACGACTTAACAATTGCTATGGTCATGCTGGCTCTCTCGCGTATTTCGCCAGAGATCTTCGCTGCAATAACTAAAACGATATCGTGGCCAAATCCGATTATGTTCGCCTCCTCAAGAATTTTTAGTCGAAGTACACCATTGTACATGGTGTTCCAGAATAGCGAAACCTTGTGGAATGCCGCTTATGACGTTTACGGCCTTTTTACCTGCGGGCGTTTCTTACTCCAGAACCTGATTGTCGAAGTAGCGACGTATTAAATATGCTTTGTAGGTAAAAGAAACTATTGAAACAACGTGCACCACTAATTGCATCCTGAGCTCATGGCTTGGCGATGTTCACAGCGTGGACGGTGTACCTGCCTTTCCTTAATCCTAACTGGCTCTACAGAGAAAGCATATGGGTCTTTAGCTGTATGGCTCCGACGGAGGGTTTTGAATAATAAGAAGATTGCTACAATTAAATTGAAGTCTCATGTCTACGAGTTCCATTCTAGAGGTGAGAAACATTTCATTTATTCTTGGTCAACCCGTATCTGTGCAGAATTTTCGGGTAAAAGGGCCACCAGAAAATATTAACGGAACACCACAAATCAAGAAGATCCATTGGATAAACAAGGAGTCTATAAACTAACTTGCAAATGCCAGCATAGTTACATAGGTCAAACAGGACGTAAAATAAAAACAAGATTCCGCGAGCATATAAGAGACTATAACAAAAAGACACAGAAACCGAGCGCAATACCAGAGTCAAATTTTGCTAACCACATGTTTANCAGACAGAACGAAAAATGACACTGAAGATGGCACAACGCCGAAACCGGTTTGTCTGCAAACCAAACTTGACAAGGGATGACGGAAATTCGTTCCAAAATAAATCATCTTACCACCCTGTCGGAAAAATCAACCAACACCAACACATTAAATTTTCAATTATTAACTACTTATATTCGCTTAATCAATGCTTAAAGTATTTGATTAGTCTAACCAATTCCTGAAGGGTTGACATATGCAAAAATATGCTTGAGATCTTCCACAACTGCAAAC
>NW_016159373.1:75202-88018 GCF_001687245.7 Rhagoletis zephyria | reverse complement strand
CTATGGTAAAAGTGGACAACGAGAGTGTGAGCGTGCATTCTGTTGCTACAAGGGAGCCAANATCGAGGATGTGAGCGTGCGTCCGGTGTAACTAATAGGCTGCGTAGGCACGGTGAGATGTTGCGGACTATGGTAAAAGTGGACAACGAGAGTGTGAGCGTGCATTCTGTTGCTACAAGGGAGCCAAAGTTGAAGTTTTATGTCTGGAGGTAGGCATAGTGGAGGCACTAGATAGAAACTGATTCTACGTTCCGCGGAGGCTACGTTAGAGACTGGCTGCAGCTGACAAGATGCAGGGAAGGATGAAGGATCGGAAACGCCATTAAGCAAATGATGAAGAAGAGTGAGAAGGGCTGAAATCGGACCACTTAGACGGGCTTCAACCCTATTAAGTTGCAATTCATAAGTAAAAATGTAAACGGTTAATGTGAATAAAGTTTATTATTATACTTAAACATTAAAAATGACTATAATTCTGAAGAGCCATCCTACATGTATGAATGTGTTATATTTCTAAAATCCTATCTCTATTGCGGCAGAGTTTCATGTTCATATTTTTATGGACACCTAGTGCCTTTTTCGCTATTTTGGTTTGCCTTTTTCGCAATACCTAGTGCCTTTTCCTGCCTTTTTCGCTATTTTATTTTGCCTTTCTCAGCCTATTTCGTTATTTTATTTTGCCTTTTTTATAGGTTTTTAGGTCCTAAAAATCCGTTCCCTGGTAATAATAAATAGCAGTTCTCAAATATCAACCATAGTAGAAATCCATTATCATAACGAGCAAATTACCTCCCAAACCAAGACGAGATAACATATTTCAGGTAACAATGACTCGTTTCTCTACGTTGAGGAAGAAATCTGAACGCCGCGCTCATCGTTATCCGATCGCATGCCGACTCTGCGAGGGTAAGCTCCCAATCCGACTATGCCCAGTATATCGGGCAAAGACTCCTGAAGAGCGCTTGCGAGAGTCTCTGTTAGGGCGGTTCTGCGGCAATTGCTTGTCGATGACGCATCGCGTTCAAAGGTGCACCAGCCGTGATCGATGCCGCCGGTGCCATGATAAGCACCATACCACGTTACATCAAAGAAGGTAAATTTATAAGAAGAGACAACTCGTTACTTTGAAAATGTGCCGCGCCGATTTTGACCGTATCTGAAACGTTTGCAACAGGGATTCGTCTCCGTTTTGACTCTGTCCGCGGCAGATTTTTTATTTTCGCCGCGAATACGGAAAACACTAGCAAAACATGAGAAAGCGGCAAATGTGAATTTCGGGGATAATTTTGCACAAGTGATTGAAACAATGTATTTTGATTTAGAAAGTACATAAATGGAGGTGTAAAATATAAAATATTCAGCGAACGTGTAAAATACTCAGGTGCGTGTTTGTGAAAGTGTCCTTATTAAGAATAGAGAGTGTTTGTAAGTGCCAAGTGATTGTCAACAAGTGCGATCGTTGATGCCTATGGACAAAAGTGATTATTATAAACAAAACCCGTGTACTTTTATATAAAAATGCATTAGTTTAATAAGAAATCTATACATTTATATATGAGTGTACCTATGTTTTGTTTTCATCTGGAAATTTACATATTTGAAGTGTACAAAAAAAGTTATGTGTCGCGATTTGATGGATAAAGTCTGTATATGGCGGCTTTATGAACAAAACCAATGTGTGTTATATACAGATGGCATGAGTTTATTTTAGATCTACGCATTTATACATGAGTTCTGTTTTCATCGGGCAATAATAAATATTTTCCAATTTTTTGTTCATATTCATGCAAAAAACAAACGCATAAATGTGAAGCATAAGTTGTTTCCGTCTTTCTCACATCCTCCGCCAAAACAAACACGTAAATGTGAAACATAAGTTATCTCCGTCTTTCCCACGTGCTCCGCCATATTAACTTGACAAATTCTTAAATTCCTGCGAAATGCCGGGTCCGACATATTTACGCGCATACATACGAACCTATAAATATGCGTTTACAGTAGGCTGCTCCAAACTTGAACATCTTGCAGCTCTATTCTGCTTGTTATAAAATATTTTGTAACCGGCAAATTTTGTTACCACTTCTTGTAACGCAATTCCAGGTACCTTGGTAGCGTTTCAATTTATTCAGTATTTCAGCTATGAAGTTTTGTAGAAATTCTGTGTTGCATATTTTATGGGGCAATATTTTGTTACCTGCTTATGAGATGGTAACAAATTTTAGCAGTTACAAGAGTGCGCAGAATGCGAAAAGGGTTTAAAAAAAGAGAGGAGCTTTATTTTCCGGTCAAAAAAAAAGATTACCAACGCAAAATAGGTTAATGTACGATTTTGTGTTTGAAGCTTTTCATGATAGTAAACAATATTTGTGTTACCAGCGCAGAATAGGTCTGTATGTATACACTCACTTATACATGCTTCAGAGCTTTTCAATTATCAATAATGCAGTATAATTAAATTTTTTAAATTCTATATATGTTGTTCGAAGTATCTAGAGTCAACTGTAAACAAATCGTAAGCGATCGATTCACAAAAATTTTAAAAATGATGACCGAAGCTGGTGAAGGCAACCATGTTGCCAAATTACAATTGTTGTAAAACCACTTATGTATGTGATTTTAGAAGCTTTGAGTTTACATCAAAATATCATGGGCCATGTGAGCAAAAAATTGTTTGTTTTGTTTTTTATTAAAATAAAAAATTAAACCACTAATTGATAATTTAAAAGTTGGAAGGAGCACAGCGATTTAGAAGTTTAGATAAAAAGTGGCTAAACTCGAGATAAATTATTTTTGTAGACGTCCTCAGATTTTACTGCGGAGTTGCAACTTTTCATTTGACTGGTTGTGATTTCTTCAATTTTATATTTTAGAATTTTTGTAGCCCTCGCGCAGAAGTTGCGCTTGTGTGCGATGAGTTTGCGGGGAGATGTATGGTCATTGAATATATGAATGAATGAGTCTGACCTTGAAGATATGCGCATGCGTTTATGAATGAATTTGTTATTGTTGTATTTTAGTCGCATATGCGTATGTGTACATATATGTATGTACGTGTATTTGCATGGATGCAGAAACATATATATGTTAGGAGGAAAATCGCATGAGTACATTTGTACAAGTTGGTGTGAATTATTTATTGATTTTAAATGTTCAATTTATTATTTTATTTTATTTGTTAATTAAAGGGGATTTTTCATTCATAAATTACAACTTCCACATTAAAGAGGAAGTTTGTAAACCTCTTGCATAGCGCATGCATTTAATTTCCTTACATTTGTTTTAAATTACAAATTAAAGAAAATCTACGCACATGCGTATTTTAAATGACGATGCCAAATAAACAAAAAGAGTCGCGGCCATCTTGTTTGCTATTTCATTTCTTTATTTCTATCATCGATCACTCTTTCTTCAACGTTCTTTGTCGCCGCGCAATCTAATGTGCGTCGAATTCATTCACGAAACTTGATGTTAAAACGGACGCGAATTCCTCTTGCGAACCTTCCAGACTCACTCGCCACACTTCAGCGAGTTGTCTCTTCTTATAGATTTACGTTCTTTGGTTACATATCGACGAGGAGCCCATTGATCGAAGACCGTGGAGCCAGCAGGTTACCAGCGAAGAGGAACGAGACAACGTGCTCTCAATATACGCGTCAGACTCCGGGACGGATTCCCGAATCCTCCGCCCAGAAATAAAAGAGGGCGAAATAATTGAGCCCGTAGCGGAAGTGAATGTCCCAATATCGACGAGGGGATCGGAAACCCGGACTTTCCGACCCCCGTTAGGACCTAAAAGGCGACAGCGTGGATCGGAAGCACGCTATCTCCGACGACGTCAACGGGCGCGGCAGCGCTGCGGAGTGGAGACTCGGTCTTTCCGCCTGCGGTCCATACGCAAAAGGGCTCCCAAGCAAGCAGGACGACGTCAATGGCACGGCAGCAATGCGGAGCGGAGACTCGGTCTCTCGGCCCGCGGTTCATACGGAAAAGGGCTTTCCGTCAAGAAGAACAACGACAGCGCCGTGGAGTGGAAACTGGGAGTTTCCGCCCGCGGGACACAAGCAACGCGACTTCAAGACACAATGAGCAAAGGGGTAGACTGGAGACTTGGCCCCGCCAGTTACCTGCCGCATTTAGAACCGGCCCTGTAACGCTCGCCGCTCAGACATTGCGACCATGTACGGCGATTTCCGCAACAGCGGTCGTTAAGGTGGAATCGAGAGGACGCTTACATTTAGTTCGAGCATCCACAGACGTATGCGCGCCAACGTCCGTGATATCGGCCGATTTAGTGCGGGAATTAGGACTGGAGGAGATTGGTCGCGGGAACCACCGAAGCTGCATGGTTCGGCTGCGAGGGAAATATGGGAAAACTACGAGGGTATCAGTACACGCGACAGTAGTGGCGAATTATGCGCGGATAAGCCCCACCGCCAGCATCGACCGCTCGATAGCCACGGCCTATACCAACATTCGATTGGCAGATCCTAGTTTTTTCGCCTCAACTCCGATTCGCTTGTTGCTGGAAGCAGATGTTTACCCGTAGATCATTCTACCGGGCACCCTTCCTACCGCCTTCGGCCCTCTCTTGGCACAGAATAGCATCTTCGGATGCACTTCTAAAAAATTCCTTGGCGAGTATGAACTGCAAACTCCAAGATACATTTCTTGAATTTTGAATAAATATACATTTCTTGAATTTTGAATAAATATACATCTCTTGAATTTTTAATAAATGTACATCTCTTTCATTTTGAATAAATATTATTACATTTGTGCACTGAAATGCCAATCCATGTCCTGTTTATTTAATTTCTTATCTCCCACAGCCAGAGAAGTCCGAGATGACCATTAATGGTGAGACCTACGTATCCAGCTCAACGAAAATCAATATTTATGTTACAATTTCTTTCTTTGTTTATATGTATGAGTGGTGGCTGACTCGACTAACTATTGTTGCGTATAGCAAGGGGGCCGGCATGTTTAGGCCTCCATGCTAAATCAATCACTTAAAAGGGTGAATCATCCTAACGTAGAATTGTATAAATGTGCAACGGATGCACACATACATAAAGAGCCTGATTAATGCTAAGCCGTTAGCATGTACGTATATGCGTTTACCGCTTAAATATAAAACTTCGTTAAGTTTCCCCTCCAAACAGTTTGTTAGCATGTACGTATATGCGTTTACCGCTTAAATATAAAACTTCGTTAAGTTTCCCCTCCAAACAGTTTGTGGCTTGGGGGTCAAACTTAACTTCGCAAGAATTAGCTCGGTCACTTCTTGCGAGAATTCGAGGATCAAAGGACGTCTGCCAGCCACTTCCCCTGCGTATTTTTAACCAAGGTAATATTGTAAGTCACTAACTCTACATACATATTTCTCCGAATTGAACAATAAAGCAATTGTATTATATTTAATTAATCCGCGGTGTTTTGTTCTGCTCATTTTCGTTCCAACATAAAACCCTTGGTGCAACTGCGAGCTACGTTGCCCCAATTGTATGCACCCAATAAACATTTAGGTTTAAGCTCAACTTGAGGTTAAGTTGAGAGCTAAGGTATTTCTCAAATCTCCAACGTTGTTTCTCAACAGTACCTCAAGTGGGGGATCATAGCGTTCTCAACAAAAAGGATTGTTTCTCAAGTTGAGAAAATGCTAGTTCTCAAATTGAAGTCCAATGTAATTCTCCAATTGGTCTCAAACATATGATTGAAATACTGAAATTGAAATAGTAAAATACCTTATACCTTTTTGACTGAAACGACATACAGTGGCTGACAGGTTATTTCATGCAGCTTCAATTTAATCATATATGTAATACTTCTATATTGGCAGTAAGCTAACTTCTCAATGTGTAAGCATTCCGAAATCAAAGCGAGACAGTCTAGTACCATTTTTGTCAATGTATTGTGTACTTGAGTGCCGTTTTTGTATATGTGTTGTGTACATGTTTATTTATAAACGTATGTGTTCCTTTTCTTTCGTACGTGTTTATTGATATATCTGTACTGTAGTGTTTTCGGACGGTACTAGCTCTTACTGCCAATATAGGAGTATTACATATATGAATTTAATAGTTTAGATGACAATGACAAGAAAAATAATCGCAGTTGAAAAAAATTTGTACGCAAATATTTAGTCAAATGCTTTGCTATAAGGATACCACACTAAATATTAAATATTTTTTAAATCATTAATTATTTAACTTATTTTTAGAATAAATACGCTGCATGAAATAAGCTGTGACATAAAACTTGGTTATGTTTTTAGTTTTTAATTCTTAATTTGTTAAACAATCGGTAAATAATAAAAATGAAGTTGCCTTTTAAAACTACACTTTCATTTCAACAATTTGGTGTTTAAATTGCATCGATATACGTTTTGGTTTTCAAAATACAGCACTCGAAATTTTAATACTTTACCTGCATGAAATAAGCTGTGAGCCACTGTACATAGATGAATTTAAATATTATTTTTCTTTTTATTACTCCTTTTGTATTATGTAGTTAAGCAAAATCGTATTACAATAATTCACTTCACAATCCGACAGTAATTTTGCCACTTGATTCACTTGGCGTTTTATTTTCTTTCAAGATTATTTGAGGATATTTTGAAGATTATTTACTTTTTGTTGGTAATTTTCCTCTTTATATAGCTTTAGTTTTTCATTTGATAATTAAATATTCGTTTCTCTATCACTTTTTACGTATATGCGCGTCGGTTAGAGATGAGTTGGAGAATGATGTTGGATATCAACTTGATTCGGGACTAAATCGCTGCAAAAATCGGAGCAAAAACAAATAATCCGTCTAGATTGAATTTTTTATTTTCGTTTTTGACATTAATTGTTTGACTTAAATATTTTCTATTCATGCAAAATAAAAACGCGAGGCAATGTAAGGATATCATGTTACATATTTAGGTAATTTTTAGCATTTTTTATAAAGTAGACAAATATCTAACACTTAATTTTTTAAAGATCAATAGGTTTTAAACCTTTTCTACTTTATATAAATTACATTGTACATATGTTTTTTAACAACTTAACTAAAGTTTTGCATCCGCCAATTTCTACAGCCACACATCAAAAAATAACGAAGTTACTTTATTGACACATTTCTATGAAAGAGTTACTTTTTAACAGTGAGATTTGGCTAACTTTAAATTTTTTTTTAAAACCGGTGGTGAACACTCAGAACACGGCCCTAAGAGGGGCATAACATGAATGAAAAAAAACGGATTAGATTTGAAGTCAAGCGGAGCAGAGGAGTAGATTTAAAATTTTTCAAAAACCGGAGTAAATCTAATCTGATCTTAGTGGAGTCCAAACACTAGTAAGGAACGAATTTTTTACATTTTAACGCGAATGACCCACAGATGGCGGGAAAACACTGGGTTTGTAGGGAATATTCATTCTCTTTATTCATATTCGTATGTTAATTTCACTTTTGTATATATATATTTATCTCTTTCGCACGATTTTGAAGATCTGTCATGTTGCAAAGATGGAAGGTCTTTTTGGTTGCAAGCGAAAGAAGTTAACGTTCAACGCTCTAGCGTAATTGATAAAATATAAGAAAGTATTTATTTCAATACGTGTTTTATTAATAGGGACACACAAATATCCCTATAATTGGTGACCCCTGACAACAGCCACAATAAATAGTGACTTAAAGAAATCGCGTTAATTCATTTTCAACAGAAAGGCAACGACGCCACACTAGTGCAGCTGCCACAGAATTTTCTAGTGCCTCAATTTCACAACACAAGTGTGAGGTTAGGTATCATACTACAGCGAAAAGCAGCATCACCGACCTAAAAATTTTCAAATCGCACAAATACGAGACTGCAATCATTAACATGTCTTTAAATGACGACCAAGTCGCAAATTCAGGCGGTACAACTACAACCGACATGGAAGCCATGGTGGTTCGGCTACACAAGCTACCTGAGTTTTATCCAGAAGACCCAGAGACCTGGTTCGAAAAGTTAGAATCAATTTTTCATGTTAACAACATTAGGAGTGAACCTACAAAATTCCACTACATTTTTGGTTTTGCTCCGCCCGAAGTTAACCCTTATGCAACCAGTGTTAACAAAGAAGCCATTCCTGCCGATAAAACTAAGTACTCGGTCCTTGGAGAGAGGGTTATTCAAGCCTTTTCCTGCTCGGAGGAGACCAAACTCCGAAAACTTTTTAAAGGCCAAACGTTAGGCAACCAAAAGCCGACGCAATTCTTAATGGTTTTAAGAAATGCAGCCTCTGGTAGCTGCAACAAAACAGTTTTAAAATCTCTATTTTTGGAACATCTTCCAGACACGGTGCGGGCCATTCTAGCCGTTAGTCCATCCGACGACATCGACAGTCTAGCGCTAATTGCAGACAAGATTATGAAGAATCAATCACCTACTAACGTGTTTGAAGTTAAACACCACCAACGCCTACCATCACCAAGTAAATTCGACAAACTGATGGAGGATATCTCAGCACTGACAATGAAAGTAGATAAACTGGCCTCTACTGTCAAAACGCTTCAAAGTAATCGACGATATTCGAGAGTACGCAGCACAAGCATCGAAAGCAAGCAGCAAAGAAAGGAGGGTCCTATGCCTCAAGGTCATAACCCATCAATTTGCTTCTTTCACAACAAATACGGCATCAAAGCAAAAAAATGTAATCCACCGTGCCTCATGGCACAAGACACCAGTTCTTCGGAAAACTAATCAAACCACCTTGCGTGCAGGCGGCGCATGGTGGCAAGCTTCACAACCGTCTGATAATTTCGGACAAACTGTCCGGAGCTAAATTCCTGGTGCACTGGGGCAGAGTTGTCTCTTCTTCCAACCTCTTACTCTGCCACTAAAATCGCACATGATCTTAAGCTGTTTGCAGCCAACAATACTACAATCCCAACGTACGGAGATAAGCGACTTACACTCGATCTAGGGCTTCGTAGACCAATCGAGTGGACATTTTGCATCGCCGCTGTTCCGTACGCAATCATTGGTGCCGATCTGCTATCGCACTACAACTTGCTCATCGATCTCAAAGGGCAGCTTCTTATTGACAAGACAACCAAACTAACATCAAAAGGCTTTATCAGTTCTACAGAGCAGTTCAAAATTTCTACGATAAACGACACAAAGAGTGAATTCATGAAAATTCTCAAAGAATTTCCTGGGATCACTGGTATTTCACAAAACCATGCACCCGTCAAACGACAAGTGGAACATTTTATTCCAACTTACGGTGCCCCGGTGTTTCAACGGGCACGCAGACTCAACCCAGAGAAATATAAGGCCGCGAAAGCCGAATTGGAGTACTTGATGAAATTAGGATGGATTCGTCCTTCGAACAGGCCATGGGCTAGCCCTATTCATTTAGTCAAAAAGAAGACCGGCGACTGGCGGGTATGCGGTGACTACAGACGCTTAAACTCTGTCACGGTGCCCGACAGATACTCAATCCCCCATTCTCAAGATTTTACCAACGGTCTCCAAGGAAAAACTGACTTGTCGAATGCTACACTACTGGTACATCCGGCCGCAGACGCGCAACTTCGTTTAGTCACTGACGCATCTGACATGGCTATGGGTGCGGTGGTCGAACAACGAAACAACAACTCTTCGTGGGAGCCTCTTGCATTTTTCTCTAAAAAATTTTCTCCGGCTCAAATAAAGTACAGCACGTACGATCGTGAGCTTACTGCAGTCCACGAGAGCATCAAGTATTTTCGCCATTATCTCGAGGGATGTGATTTTGCAATCTTCACCGATCACAAACCCTTAGTTTACACATTTAAGCAGCGCACTGATAAAGCGTCGCCTCGACAATAACGTCAACTGGAATACATTTCGCAATTTTCAACCAACATATTCCATGTTGCCGGCACTGATAACGTTGTATCGGACGCTCTTTCGCGGGTGGACGCATTTCACATGCCAGCCAGTTTCGATATTACTGATCTGGCTCAGCAGCAACAGTCCGATAAGGAATTAGAAGAACTTTTAAAGTCAACGTCAACTTCCTGCAAATTCACCAAGATGTATTGGGGTGCTTCAAAGACACCGATAGTCCTCGAAACATCGACTGACAATGGTCGCCCTTATCTGCCTGCAGCTTTACAACAACAAATTTTCAACAGTTTTCATCGTTTATGGCACCCAAGCGGTAAAGCCACTTTGCGCATAATTCAACAACGTTTCTTCTGGCCAAATATGAAACGTGATATTGTAGACTGGGCTCGGAACTGTGTAGACTGTCAGCAATCAAAAACCAGCCGCCACGTCCAGAAGATTCCTAATGTGATCCAAGCTCCTGATGGTCGCTTCGATCATGTTCACATCGACATGATTGGACCCCTACCACTAAGTAATGGATTCAGGTACTGTGTAACATGCATTGATCGGTTTTCTAGGTGGGCCGAAACGTTTCCAACGAAGGATCAAACTGCAGACACTGTGGCTAAGACATTCTACGCCGGATGGATATGCAGATTTGGTTCACCAAAGATCATTACTTCGGACCAAGGTTCGCAATTTGAGTCGGCCTTGTTCAGTGCACTACTAAAATTTTTGGGAACTCAACGTGTGCGCACCACATCTTACCATCCTGCTTCCAATGGACTTATCGAGCGTTGGCAACGTTCCCTAAAATCAGCAATCATGTGTCATGGCTCTAGATTCAACTGGGTGGAAACGCTTCCAACAGTGCGTCTAGGCCTTCGTACCTGCATACGCGAAGGGTTAAACGCATCACCCGCGGAATACCTGTATGGCACCACTTTGCGAGTGCCAGGTGAGTTTTTCAATGATAATGATTTCGCATCAAATTCGCAGATCTTCTTAGAAAAGTTCAGAGAGCACATGCGCGAGCTAAAACCAGTTCCTACAGCGCACAACTACAAACGCAAACCATTTTGCTACAAAGACTTGGCAACGTGCACACACGTTTTTCTCCGCAAAGACAATGCCCAATCTCTCGAAAGGCCGTACGAAGGACCATTCAAGGTCATCTCGCGACTTACTGATCGCGTTTTCCAAATCCAGCGCAAGGGCTCAACTACAAATGTTTCAATAGAGAGACTCAAACCTGCGCATCTGGAGAGGATTTGGCTAAATGATGATTCATCTAACCCTGTGGACCAGACGCAAACGAACACGTCGTCTAACATGTACTTTCAATCGGAATCTTCTTCAACAGAAAACATAATCGATTACAACGAACTTCCCGCAACTTCAACACAACAATACACTCCTGTAACTCAACCGAATTCACGACCAATCTACAATACAGTTCATAATGACCATAGTTATGCAAAACCGCCGTCGGAAAAAGAGTCGCAGGATCGCAATACTCCTGCTGCAAATTTTCAACCATTGAAAACATATTGAAAAAAATCTGTAAAATTCAAAACTAGATACATATTTAAGTAGCATAAACATTTAAATTTTTATTTTTAACAGACATGTAAACCCACTTAANGACGGACGGACAGACAGTCACCGCTTAATCGATTTCTCTTTTCATTCTGATCATTTATGTATACATTTGTCTATATCTATCTCGATTCGTTTTGCCTGTTACAAACAACCGTTATGTGAACAAAGTTATAATACCCTTGTGCACAAGTGCGCTCGGGTATAAAAATTCAAAGTTTAGGAGGGTGTACTGTAGGGAATATTCATTCTCTTTATTCATATTCGTATGTTAATTTCACTTTTGTATATATATATTTATCTCTTTCGCACGATTTTGAAGATCTGTCACGTTGCAAAGATGGAAGGTCTTTTTGGTTGCAAGCGAAAGAAGTTAACGTTCAACGCTCTAGCGTAATTGATAAAATATAAGAAAGTATTTATTTCAATACGTGTTTTATTAATAGGGACACACAAATATCCCCATAGGTTGTATCAGACTTTCGACGTGGTTTCGAGTTGGTAAGCTTTTAACCATGAACCAACACAGATGAACCAGAACAGATCTGACCGGTTGAGAAGCAGCCATTTGTAATAGCAATTGAGAAAAAAGTGTGTGACGTTCGTAATTTTGAAGTTTGCTTTTTATGTTTTGCTTCTTTCTTTATGTGTATTTTGTCGGTGGTTTATTCCAGTGATTTTTTGTGCAAATATAATTAAAAGGAAGTGCGCGGTGATTGGATGCAAAAACACGTACAAAAATAATAAATTGGTTAGCACAAACATGTGCATAACATTGCCTGCATTTTTATACCCGAGCGCACTTGCGCACAAGGGTATTATAACTTTGTTCACATAACGGTTGTTTGTAACAGGCAAAACGAATCGAGATAGATATAGACAAATGTATACATAAATGATCAGAATGAAAAGAGAAATCGATTAAGCGGTGACTGTCTGTCCGTCCGTCCGTCCGTCCGTCCGTCCGTCTGTGCACACGATAACTAGAGTAAAAATTGAGATATCTTAACGAAACTTCGTACGTGCACTTCTTTCTGGCGTAGGACGGATGGTATTAAAAATGGGTAAAATCGGACAATAACCACGCCCACCTCCCATATAACGGTAATTTTCAGAAATACGAAAACTGCGATATTTTAGTAACTACTGAAGATAATTCACTCAAAATTGATATTTACAATGAGTTTTAGACGAAAAATAAGAATATTACAAAATTTTGGCAAATGGGCGTAGCCACGCCCACTTATGGTTACATGTGTATATCTTGGTAACCGCTGCACCAATTTCTTCCAAACTTGGCACAGTTGTTAACCTTGGTATAACACACGAAATGACTGAAAATTTTTCAAATCGGACAATAACCACGCCCACAT
>NW_016159373.1:50331-72730 GCF_001687245.7 Rhagoletis zephyria | reverse complement strand
CCTTTTGAAGACGGAATTTTTTTCCCATCGTTCCCAAAACATTTAAGTACCTCCGTACTTAGATCTTTAAAAAAAATTCCGTCTTCAAAAGGCCTACATTGCTTAGCCAAAGCCATGGCTACTACGAATGATGCTTTTAAATGAGATATCCTTTCATTATTTTTAGCTGATTCGACGGATGTCGTAGGTCCGCTTTCGTCATTTTGATAATATGAAAGCATTTTCAGCTCATCGAGAAGTTGCTCGCGGTCATCACCTTCATATTTTTCATATTCCGGATGGAATGACAAATAATGTCGCCTTATATTAAAAGTACGATTCCAAGTAGTCGTATTACCACACAACAAGCATTGGGCATTATTAGCTTTTTTTAAAACCAAAAACTGTAATTGGCACTCATACTCAGACATTTTGGGCATTGTTACATATATAGGTGGCAGCCACGCGCTAAAATTACGAATAAAAATATTCAACGGCGAAGCATAGTGTTACTCTCATGAAATCTGAAAGCAGACTGAATTGAAATTCGCTGCGTCGTTTCTGTATACGTATAAGCGCTGCGACGCAGACGCTACTCGCGAGTAGGGTTTTGCCCAGCATTGGTTTAAAACCACGCAGAAATATAAACGCACAAATATTAAAATTGTTATTTGGTTTTTTCGTATGCTCACAATCAACAATTACACCAAGATGACGTCACGCACACAGCTGATTCTGTCAAAATCACAAAGAGCGGATTAGCGGTACCGCGATTGGCGCAATCTGTATTTCTCTCAATCGTGAGTGAAATGGTTAAGTGCTGTCATTTTTATATGCCGAAACTACGCTAAATCAAGTGGGTTATCGGGATAACCAACTCAACAGCCATAACTACGTGGTTAGCTCCAGTGGGGATATGGTATAAAAGGCTGTTTAATTATATGAAAATAAATAGGGGTCTTCATCAAAAGTGATAAAATGTTGATAAACTTGATAAAATTATGAATTTATCATTTTGATAAATGAACTGTCAAACTTTGTATGGAAATCTATTTAACCAAAATTTATCACTTTATCAAACTATTTTGGTGGATAAATGCATAAATTTCAGCAAAATTCAACCAGGTTACCAGATGGTAGCTTTTGCTACGAATACATAAAAAGCAAACGAACATAATGGATGAGGTAAGAATAAAAACGTAACTAGCCATATAAGTTAAATAATAAACAATTATGTATGTAAATATTTACCAAGGTGCGTTCATGAAAGAATGAGGATAAACTGATAAATTTAAGCAATTTATCCCTTTATCACTTTAAATGAAGACCCCTTATATGAAAGAGTTGAACAAAAGAGCTGAATAAACTAAAATGAAATGGTAAAAGAAGTATCACTTTTATCGAACTAGAATTTTTTGGTGGATATCTCATTTGTTGGAAAACTTATTCCTACACGATTCTCCCATTTACTGCGAATTGTCAAAGGTTCGAAGAATCGTCAATCGCAAAAAGTTTGTTGTGGAATTACTCGCCTGAAAAGCCTGAACGACATCGAAAGCCTGTACGACTTCAAAAGCCGCAACTCCTGAAAAACCTGCTATCGAGCGTCAGCTTTAGATCAAGAAAAATCCTCATGAAACACAACTTTGTGAGATATCTTAAAAATTCACCCGAAAATTTGTATTCCGCCCATAGTAAGTCAGGGTTTACACCGGTCAATACTGTAATGACTATAGCAATTCATGCACACTTTTTCACTAATTCATGCATACTTTCCAATTGTCTCAACTACTGTCTTGACAGACAGTAAATCAGACAATGATTTCACCTATGCAGACAATAATTTTGACGTCTTGCGCAAGAAAGAAGCGAAATTCATAGCAACATAACTAAAATAACATCCGTGCAGTAAAATTTAGAGACAGTCTGACAAAGCGCTAGTTCCGAACTACATATATCAAAACTATCTCTGAACTAGTACAAAACGGATGCAGAGCGGGACAGTTGAAACTTGCGTTGTAAATGTGCAAATGCTCACTACTCGTACAATATGAAAGTAGCTCAGCGAGAAGACTTCCGACTCATCGCGAGCATCGTTGGTCGCGAGTTCAAATCAGCGATCGAACTTCTACCACATTGTGGTAGATCTGCCACTTTTGTGAGCATCTACCACTCAAGGTCTGAAATCTACCACATGTTCGCGTTTTTGCGTAGTTTTATTTTTGCTTGACATAATTTTCTTAATTTTAAGAGCAAAAATTGTCTAATACTAAACACTATAGGGTAACAAAAATGATATAATACAAGATTCCGCATTCCCGGCGAGGATAAAATCTCTCAAGTAAAAGTAAACAAAGCAAACAAATAGTAAATTTTACCAGTAATAAATATATCGACAGAAATCGTGGTTTTATCGTGTTAAATTGCAAAATATATGATTTATAAAAAGAACTAATAGCGAAAATGTTAAAAAACAGCGTTTTTTGTGAAAGTATTAGAAAAAATAAGTGCATCTAAAGTTTCTGAGGCGTTGTTTACTTTTACTTGAGAATTGTCAAAATCGGCAAACCCCAATTAGCTGTTTCTGGAACGTCCCACATTTGTTCGCTACTTCGTGATGTGATAAAAAGAAAAGCTGGAAGCACTCCGCAAGGTTGCAGAAATTTCTTAGAATATTTTCGAATAATACCTTGATATGGAAGGAACTGCTTTACACTGTCAAGGAAAAAAATTGCCAAAATTCAACGCAATTTTTAGCAACTTCAATCTTGCACTTTATTATACTAAATTGGAATTTTTTTTAGAGTCTAATTAAAAAGTTTGCAATTTAGGTGAAACCTTGCCGAATTTTTTTAATTTTTGTACAAAGTTTGATCCAAACCTAGGGATCTAGCAGATTTTTTTCAAATCTACCACATTTTTTTCCAGATTCTACCACAAAGAATTTTTGAGTCCGATCACTGGTTCAAATCGCGGTGAAGGCAGTTGTGAGGTTTCAAATTTAATGAATTTAAATTGTTGCGTGCATCTTACAATAATTTTCTTTGTTTTTTAATAAATTATGTGCAAAAATGGAATCTATAACAGAAAAGAAAATACGAAAAAATATCCAAAAATCGAATCGTATAAACGCGGACTTAATTTTTTATTTGCAAATAAGTATTGATTAGTGTTACTATTTGCAATAAGCGCAAGACGCCGCCATTCTTAGGATTATTTTCTATTTCGATGGTCATCTTATTGCCGTTTTATAATCAGGACATATTAAAAAAGAATTTTCTACCATCGAATAAACAGCCCTGCTACCCAAAAGTGGTGAACAATCTGGTGAAACCGCGGGTTTCATTCACTTCAAAACTGGTGAATTTTGTATGGGCGGTGTGCAGATTTTCATCAGTTTCCCTCTGTACGTGTGTGCCTTGCATCACTGTCGCACTCATTCATATACTTCGTAAGAAAAACATATAGCTGCACTCGTCTAGCATTGCCCACATCAGCTGGCGCAGGGTTGCATTCTCTTCACAGCGAATTCAAAATAACCTTCAAAACTTTAAATAAAAAATCTTATTTTTTTTTTTATTTTTTTTTTGCAAAATTAATTTTTCAAAATGCATCGTTAACCTAATATACATAGTTAGTAATCAATATTATGAATGAAAATTACAATTAACATTAATAATAAAGATATTTTTACATACATATGTGGCTGCTTAATTGCTTATTATTACTACTACTCCTTTGCATATAACTGTTTTCAAAAATTGCAAATTTTCTATAAAAAAGTTAAGCGATTTTAACAGTATTATAATCAAAAGAAAGGTAATCGATTTACCTTTCTTTTAATATATATTGACAGTTGCAAATCATTTGTACTGGTTCACAAAAATTCAGTTTTGTTAGAACTTTGCAAAATGTGACAACTTTGTCACTTCTTACATATACGCTTCATTTCTTTATTCATTCTGAACGTTTGGAATAAACTTTTTTGTTTACTTATTCTTTAGAACGCTCCTGATGATATGTTGACGTATATTTCAAACGCATTCTGTTTATTCCAGCAGTGAAATGGGATTATCCGGAATGTATAAAGAAACGCAGCCATAATGTTTTCCAAAGTTGCAAAATTTCTATAAAATAGTTAACCGATTTTAACAATATTATAATCCAAAGAAAGGAAATCGATTTACCTTTCTTTTAATATATATTAACAGTTGCAAGTCATTTGTAATGGTGCACAAAAATTCAGTTTCCTTACAACTTTGCAAAATTTTACCACTTTTTCACTGCTTATATAGCAGTTTACAAAAGTTGCAAAGTTTTTATGAAAACGTAAAGCGATTTTAACGGTGTTATAATCAAAAGAAAGGTAATCGGTTTACCTTTCTTTTGATATATATTAAGAGTTGCAAATTATTTATGGTGGTTCAGAAAAATTAAGTTTTCTTACAACTTTGCAAAAATTTGCCAAGTTGGACCTACACTTTGAAGGTGCTCCTGGCGTTGAAAGTGCTGAGGGCGGAAGGTACCCATGGTGCTCCTGGCGATGAAGGAGCTGAGGGTAGAAGGTACTGGTGGTGCTCCTGGCGATGAAGAAGCTGAGGGCAGAAGGTTCTAATGGTGCTCCTGGCGATGAAGATGCAAGCGTTGAAGGTACTGATGGTGAATCCCAAGTCTGTAAACAAACAAAAATAGNTTGAAGGTGCTGATGGTGAATCCCAAAACTGTAAACAAACAAAAATATCAATTCAATTTTATAAACATATAAAAAGTCTCAATACATACCTTAAGAATGTGACTAAAGTCGCTGGTGTTTTGCAGTCTAAAAGAAGAAATTACATTATAATTAAATAAAATTGTTAAATACGTATCCTTACCTTCAAAATTTCCGCAAAGTGACATTTCTTCACAGTATGTATACTGTCATGAAAACTCCGATTTTTCTAACTTGGTCACGCATAGATTTCTTATTAGAGTACGAATTCTTATAGGATATTGTGGCGAATACTGCGGCAACACAAAGCGAACAACGAGAAATAGGCAGAATGTTCGAGGAATGACGTAGAATGTTCCACAAACAGAAACGTCAAGTTGGATGAACACTGCGAACAGCGAGAAAAAGAGAATGAGCGATAAACTTCAGAACGTTCTAGAGTNACATTTTTTTGACAGTTCGAACAAAAAATTTGTAAGTGTGTGGGTGAGATGACTAAAAAGTTGTGAATGTGTTTGTAAATCGTTTGAATTTTAAGGGAAAGTGGTGAGCCGTGGCTAGCAGGGAGTAAGTTAGGTATTTGCAAATAGTTTTCAATATAAACTTAAGCTGAAATTAGTCAAGAACGTAAACCTACCGGTACGTAAACCCGAGTCAGCTGACACGATCTGTCTACCAAAGCGCCATGCAAATGAAAACTCAACACCGCAGAATTTTTCTGTAGTTGTAGCCCGTAGCGCAGAAATCTGCGGAATTTAGATTTTTCCGTGTCAGCTGATTTCTCCTTCTTTAGATGGTTGCCACTTCGTCAGTTTTACAGATGGTAAAAAAGATATAAGTTCCTATTCAAAATATGTTTCAAATATTTGAAATTTACTATTGAATAAGGTTTTTGTTGAAAACTAAGTAGTGTATATTTAGCTAAAATCTATTATAGCACGAAAAATTGTAGGTGAAAGGGTAAGTTTATGAAAAGATATTGATGAGTGGCAACAGTGTAGTAAGCAACACTGAGGGCTCCAGTAATCGACAAAATTCTGCGTATACAGACTGCGTTTAAGTATACGCTCTGCGTTCACGACTAATTTCAGCTTTAGTATTTGTCTCTTCTCTATTATTTTTTAATTTTAGCTTAAATAACTCGCGCGAAATGCGTATTATAATACAGCGTTCACGCCTGACATTTTACTCAAAATGGATTGTCATAGCTATTGTTAGGACGCCTACGCCACGGAGACAATTATTAGCGCTTTGGCAACTAATATGTATTTCTTTATTGTCTTGACAGCATTGTCTAATGTAAACGCGCCGAAGATACATGGAAACCAAACGTGAAAAGTGAACTGGTTCGGGAAAAATTAAACTCATAGGGCTGATTATTTTTATATTTGAACACATGATTATTTGAACATACTTTTAGAACATTTTTACCGATTCTTTTCGAAAAAACGATAATTTTTGCACACAATCAGCCTTATCATGAGTTTCATTTTCCCCGAAACGGTTCACTTTTCACTTTTGGTTTCCATGGTTTTACTATGGGCGGATGACAAATTTTCGGGTGAACTTTTTTTCGTTCGAAATTCAGGATAAAGCTGAAATTAGTCAAGAACGTAAACCTACCGGTACGTAAACCCGAGTCAGCTGACACGATCTGTCTTACCAAAGCGCCATGTAAATGAAAACTCAACACCGCAGAATTTTTCTGTAGTTGTAGCCCGTAGCGCAGAAATCTGCGGAATTTAGATTTTTCCGTGTCAGCTGATTTCTCCTTCTTTAGATGGTTGCCACTTCGTCAGTTTTACAGATGGTAAAAAAGTTATAATTTCCTATTCAAAATATGTTTAAACTATTTGAAATTTACTATTGAATAAGGTTTTTGTCGAAAACTAAGTAGTTTATATTTAGCTACAAACTATTATAGCACGAAAAATTGTAGTTGAAAGGGTAAGTATATGAAAAGGCCTTGATGAGTGGCAACAGTGTAGTAAGCAACACTGAGGGCTCTAGTAATCGACAAAATTATGCGTATACAGACTGCGTTTAAGTATACGTTCTGCGTTCTCGACTAATTTCAGCTAAAAGCAGAATATGTTTGTTCCACACGAGCTTGCCAGTACCCGCGGGTGCCAAAACAGCCCAGAAACCGTTCCTCACGCAAGAAAAATGGGTAAAGAGAGCGAATACGTTCCACTTTTGGATCATAAATGTCTTCTTCTTTGTGCACGAAACAGCCCAGACTGTTTTCATGAGTTTCATTTCCCCGAACCGGTTCACTTTTCACTTTTGGTTTCCATGGTTTACTATGGGCGGATGCAAGGCGAATTGTATAAATTCGCCTTGGGCGGATGACAAATTTTCGGGTGAATTTTTTTCAGGCGAAACTCAGGATAATGCAGCGTTTTTGCTGCANGTCTTACCAAAGCGCCATGTAAATGAAAACTCAACATCGCAGAATTTTTCTGTAGTTGTAGCCCGTAGCGCAGAAATCTGCGGAATTTAGATTTTTCAGTGTCAGCTGATTTCTCCTTCTTTAGATGGTTGCCACTTCGTCAGTTTTACAGATGGTAAAAAAGTTATAATTTCCTATNCAGGGTTGCTTTTAGCATTTAGACTCTTAATGCAAAAATGGAGTTGCATTTAGTTGCATTTAGGTGAGGAATTTTGTATGGATAAATGTACATTTAGAGTAGCATTTAGAGCTAAATGCGCTAAATGTGCTTTTACGCGTAAGCAAAAACAGCCCATAAAAGGCAGAGTATATACAGTAATAAACCTTTTCGCAGTTTTTCACCAATTGGGCCCCGAGGAGTACTTTCGGGTTGTGTGCAACGTTTTCGTTTAGCGCTCACGGCAATACTTACTGTGGGGAATTTCGGCTCGTGATTAGAAAAAGTTCTTTTCGAGGATAAAATATATATAATTGTGTTATTTATGAACAGAATGTAGTTTAAATATAATATCAATGCTAAATTGACAGTAATATCAATAGTAAAGTACATAATTATTGCTTGTCTTTCTTTAAACTGAAAACTCAAATCGTAATTATAGCCCTGAATGGGGTTTTCATAAATGANTAATTGTGTTATTTATGAACAGAATGTAGTTTAAATATAATATCAATGCTAAATTGACAGTAATATCAATAGTAAAGTACATAATTATTGCTTGTCTTTCTTTAAACTGAAAACTCAAATCGTAATTATAGCCCTGAATGGGGTTTTCATAAATGAAAGTTTAAAATCAATAAAATATCCATTGTAAGAATATATTTTTATGAAAAACGTGAATTTTGTGAATTTATCAAGGAAAATTCTCAATTTCCGAATATATTAAATATTTATTCCACAGAAAAAAGGTTTGTATAGTTATAAAGACTCCAAAGCCTGCCAGAGCATCCGCCCAGAGAGCTCATTAAGCACACCCAAGTTTGAGCGACCATTACCTCAAAAATATTCAATATCAAAGTATAGAATGTCACAAATATGAATTATACATACATACAATAGTAATTGGCATGAATGGCTACCGTATAAACTCAGGACACGCATTTGCTTGGAGACTCCGAAGCTTAAGGTGGTCATAAGTCGAAAAAACCCTTCGATTTCGCTCACCGTGCGTGCTTTCCTACCCCGCTGACTTCGCTACACTTCTTGCCGACAAGCTCGACACGTGTGACTTTCCACCCAGGGTGAAAAGTCATCGTGTAAATTGGCTCTAACTTATTTTTACGGTCTAATTAACGGAGCAGCCCGGAACGCGTAGGGAACGACATGAACCAAAAATACAAGATCACGTAAGAACGCGACGTTGTATTTGTAACTGGTTTTGAGAAAAAAGTTTGCGAAAGCGGGTTCGTCAGCTGAGCGTTTGTTTACATAACAAGCACCACTATTTTACACTTTTATTCAAGTAAAGAAGAGTTAATTCAACATGACAACACATTTTAAAGCATTTTGTTGCATCATTTTACCTAAATTGTGCGTTTAAAGTGGATGACAATAATTTTGGCTAATTTTGGTTTTCGTTGTTTTCTTTACTTTGTTTACTTTTCGCTCGTTTTCCAGTGAAACAAGATGGCGTAGAACCCGCTAAAAAAATCGACTTTTTTCATTCTCTTGTTCTTACGTGATCTTGAGTCTTTCGTTCATGGGGGAACGAAGCTAATTTTATATTTAACTAAATACAACTCTGCTTTTGGCTTCTGCCTTGTGCACTTTTTCGTAGTCTGGCATTTTCGAAGTTAGTGTTCGAATTTCATTGCGAAACTTCCATTTGCCCAATTTGTGAAATTGTCAGCAGAAGAATATCAGATTTTCAATAATTAAGAGCGTTAGTTTCACAGTTTATCTTTATTTAAATATTGAACTTATCGGCTATAAAACACATTGACGTTTATAAATCTTTCAGTGTGAGTTAAAGCTAATAGTTTGGTTGTCTTTTTGGTCTCCCATTTGCAGACGGCAACCAAGTTCTCGCGTGCGTGACACGACGTGGATTTTTTAGTTCCTTGGTTTTGGGGAATAATTTCGCCAGTGAGGGCAGAATTTAATTAAAATAGTACCTGATACTGAGCACGAAAACGGCATTTGTGGCCAATTTTGGCCGGAGGAATAACAGGAAAAGCCGCGTGCATCAGGCTTACGGTTCCAAAGGTAGTCATTGGTAGCGGGTTGGGCGAAGATAAGTAAGCCTGTACTAGTTACATGTAGTAGCGTAGGCAACGAAACTACGCAAGAGAGGAATTAAAAGCAGCCGTGAAAGTGACGAAGCAATAGAAACTTGACAAGACAAGTAGTGGAGGGAGTACAACTTGAGTATCAGCGTCCGCAGCAACAGCGAGCACTACAACAACAATTAGTGAAAACGTCTTGTGGTTCGCAACAACAACGTTTGCAGCGACGCATTGAGCGGCAGACTAACGTGGTTTGGTGATTTTCGATTTGGAAATGTCGGCAAATCCGCTATCGAGTCTATCACAAATTTGGCAAGGAGCATTTGGTAGTTCGTTAGGTACAGCAATAGCAGATGATACAAATCGACAGCAGCAACTACAAACTAAATTTCAAAACAGCGAGTTTCCGCGCAACCCACCAACAACTTTTAATATGAATACAAGCAATAATAACATTGCTTCTGTTGGTGACGCCGCGGGCGCCAGAAACAGCAATAATTATGTTAATTTCAATCAATTCATAATGCAGCATAATTTATTGGGTAACAATAATGGTTTTGGTCTTAACGGAGGAGTTACTGACATGCTAGGAAATGGAAATGAACATGGTGCAGTTGGTGGCTCAAATTCTGCTAATACAAATGCATCTTGCACACAAATCAGTGTAAACGAAGGTGGTGTCAATAATGATTATTTAAATTTCGGCGATGTCATGACCAATAAAATTCAAAATGGGTCAGGAGGAGATGCTGCACTTGGGGAAAGTACAATGCAGTCTACCAATGTAAGTGAAGTAAGGTAGAAACGATAAGTTATTTTGCATAGTTTATGAATGAGTTTTGAATAAAATATTGAACCGCATGAATTAAAAATAAGAAATTGCTTTTTCTTAAATTTAAAACCTTTTATTCGATTTGTTCACATAAACTTAAGTAAAGGCATGACATTTTAAGAAAATGCATTTTCTTAGTTTTTTATCATACGGCCCATTGTGTCTGTGCACATTAAAAACTCATCGGTTTGGAAATTGTTAGCAGGTGTGAATTTATTCAAAATAATGTTATAAAGCTGGTTTACCTTCTTTCAAATGTACATATTTGAAATACACCATTCACTAGTACCTAACGTAATAAATATTAAAACTTTCTCAGTAGAATGACTAATCGTTCGCCTTCGTTAATATTTATATCAGCGAATCGTTATCTGCGTTGCATTTGAACTTAATATATACCACTTAATGTGCTTAGAATTTTCTCAATAAAATTTCGGTTTTTTTTTATATTATGCCACAATTTCCTATAATAAAATCACTTCTTGTTTCAGCTTTTCTCCAATAGCCTCTTTTCGCCATATGGCAACGACAGCAGCCTTTACTCCAACAATGGCCTTAGCGGTGGTGGCTACCACTCGTATAATAGCGCAAATACAAATTTTAATTACTTTGACAATATTTACACGCCTTTCGGCAACAGTGGCGGCTATTATATGAACCCCTTTGCCACTGGCTTTGATTTTAATGCTTCAAATTTGCAAGCCTCAGCACCAGAATTCGTACCACGCTTCAATAATCTCAGTTTAAACGAGGGAAATTTAGAAAATAGCAAAACACAGAGTCAACAAGAAGTTAATGAAACTGTTAGCAACGTCGCAAAACCAGACACAAAGAATTTTGAAATCCGGGCGATCAACGATTTGCCTCAAGAAAATCAAGGCGCAGTGTTACTTGAGAATGATAATAAAATATTGAATGGTCTCGGCAGCAGTACCATCGCCGCTGTTGCTGGTGATAGTGGTGGTGGGGATAACGTTCCGTTGACCGCAATTGAAGATAATGCAACAAAGAATGTAGCAAAAATTGACTTGAGTGCCAATTTCTCAATACCGGTACAGCAGCAACCACAAAAATTGGGCACAAAAGCAGGGTATGCTGAAATGCCCGACAACAAGCGCCAAAGTAATGACACACACATAATGGCCAACACTAACTTGTTTAATCCAAATTCAACTGGTTCTTCATCCTGTTCTGCCGGTGGTGTTGGGTCGCGTTATACCGGGACCACAAACAAGCAACAGGCCTCCAACGGCAATGGTTCGCGTGGTTCATCATCGAATGGTTATTCCCGAAGCGGTCATGACTACACCGGTTCATCTCACAACTACGAACGTAATGGAGGCGGTGGCAATAAGCACAACAATGATAGCCTGGATAAATCGGAAAAACCTTCAGCACGTGCTGAACGTGAACGTGAACGCGATCGAGATGCCCGTCGCTACCAAAATGGGCGACGTTCTGTTGACTATCATCGTAGCAACAAGCGTCGTGATGATTGGAATCGTAATCGGGACCGTATAAATGGTTTTCGCGTAGAAGAGAAATACTCAATCGATAATGGCAAGGACAGTCCGTTACCTTCGCCGGAAAAGGTAAGAATGTAGATCTTTACCAATAAAAAAATTTTATTAAAAAAGTTTCGAAATAAATATTTCGTTAGTCGGGCTTAAATGTCAATGTAATCTGGGAATAATCGACAAAAAGAAAAATGTTTGAAAACTCCACCCGAGCTTTAATTTTTGAAGTCAGGCCAGAAATATTTAGGGCTGGTTTCAACTTAACTTAGTTAAGCCAATTTTCTTGACTTAGTCAAGAATAAGCTGTTTAAAACGTAGGCTAATTTTTGATTTAAGTCCAAAAGGTGGCTAAACTAAGTTAAGTTGAGTTGGAGAAATCAGCCCTTAGTCTTTAATAGTGGGATGGATATTTCGTTAGAAGTACTTTATTGTTTATGTTTTTGCTATTATCTTATCCACAAACCCACAAGCAAACCAATTACAGGTTAAACATCGTTGTCGACTCCCTGTTATATGTCATGAAAACGCGGCCCTAAATGTTTGCTAATTAAAGAGATTGCTTCAGAGTTTCAGACAGCGCCAAAAAGAATTAAATGTGGCACATAATTGGGCTAAGATTTCTCTGTATTTGCTAAATTTGTTGTGCATTTTTAAAGCGCCTAAAATTAAATTTTTGCAGCATGTTTAGGCGCAAATTTATTGACAAACAGTCAAGCTTGACAATTTGTCAAGTGCACTGAATTTAGAGGTAGGGCTGATTATTATCATTATATTTATTAGTATTCACAATGCTTCATTATTTTTCTTCCTTACTCCTAATGAATTCTACACATTTTTGCTTAAATGCTATATATCAAGCCTCTTTTTTTGTTTCCATTGGTAATGGATTATACAATTTCTGCAATTCACTGAATTTCCACTCCTGCCAATTTGAACTCAAAGCGAGTTTGATTGAAATTCACTCGGGAAGTGAATTGCAGAACCTGCCTGTATATAAAACATTGATTTTTTTTACTTTAGTGCTTTGTTTATAACTACAGTCGTGTCTCTATATAGCGAATGCCCGATATAGTGAACACCGAAATATTTACACAGAGTACTCTAAATAGTGAACAATCGAAAGCCTCTAAATAGTGAACAAAATTTTAAAAGCAACGTCAAGCATAAATTGACAAAAAAAATACCAAATTTAAACGGAAATGAAAGCGGTTATTCCCTTAAATTTATCACTTTATGTTTATTACTAGAAAAGCTGCTACTATTTGATGCTAACGTTAATTTGGTGCTTGTCGAGTTCCAACCGCTTGTGAGTGAATGTGCGCCGTTTTATGTGTTTTTTTTATTTTTTGTGTGCTAATAAATTTAGCATTTAATAATTTTTAAGTGTTATCATGTCTGCGAGGAAATTCCTTTCGTTTAAGCAAAAATCTGAAATTGTTGAAAAAATCGGAAATTTATGGTGTAACTGCAGATATTTTCAGAGAATGGTTTCACCATTGCTTCGTCCCTCACCTACATGAGTAATACATTTAAAATTCCTAACAGTTTTACCGAGTATTTTTTCGTTTTTAATAGTTATTAGGTTCAAAATTATTTGCTAAGCTATCCTATTGCTTGATAACGCCCCTAGCCATCCGCCAGAAGATGAACTTAAAACTGCTGATGGCTCAATATTCGTGGTTTATATGCCTCCAAATTTATCGCCTTTTATTCAGCCTATGGATCAAAATGTGATTCGCTTAACTAAGCTGCACTACAAAAAACATCTGCTGTTATTAGCTGTAGGAAAAGATGACATCACACAATTTTTAAAAACTATAACTTTTAAAGATGCTGTATCATTTTCAATGCTCGGAAATCCTATAAAAGCCACTGAAGTTATTAAAAACTGACTATGCTGGCATAATAGTGTTGAGAACTCTACGTGAAAAAGCGGTCCAAAAGTCAATTTCCTCATGCATGAAGCAAACATCTATTCGCGAATTCTTTCAATAAACATTCATATGTCCATTTATATTTTCCTAAGTATACATTTATTCCAAAGATCTGTTGCACTTACATACACAAACATGAATTTTGAGCAAATAAAATAAGTTATGGAACAAAATAAGTCAACCTTAATATAGTGAACAACCTGGATGCTGTGAACAGGCCATGCAAAAATTAGTTCACTATATCCAGACACGACTGTAATTTTAAAATCACACTGGAGGAAAAAAAACTTAACTGAGAAAACGTTATTTTCGTATCTAAACACCNAAAGATCTGTTGCACTTACATACACAAACATGAATTTTGAGCAAATAAAATAAGTTATGGAACAAAATAAGTCAACCTTAATATAGTGAACAACCTGGATGCTGTGAACAGGCCATGCAAAAATTAGTTCACTATATCCAGACACGACTGTAATTTTAAAATCACACTGGAGGAAAAAAAACTTAACTGAGAAAACGTTATTTTCGTATCTAAACACCTATATATTAGGGCTGTGCGATTATTCGATTACTCGAGCAAGTTGGTTAATCAATTATTCGGTTAATCAATTACTCGAGTAATCAAGATTTTGATTACTCAAAACAATGATTAATCGAGTTACTTGGAATATGATTACTCAAAAAAATACATTTGCTCGTTAAAAGAGTTTACTTTGGAAAATGCTTATTTTCTTTTTACATTCTGTATATGAAAAAATTTTTCGTTTTAATTTTTGAAAACAGAAACTTTGTTCTCAAAGTATCAAGGAACTTTAACTACTTTATACATATGTAAAGAGTTTAAATGTTGATTACTCATTTTACTCGAAATGTTGATTAATCATAAAGCAAATTACTCAAATATTTTTATTTTTGGTTAATCAAAAATCTTGATTACTCGAGTAACTGAACTTTTGAGTAATCATAATTTCCAATTAATCGGATAATTGAGTTATTTACTTTATGATTAATTAAAATTTTGAGTAATCAATTAATCGCACAGCCCTACTATGTATAATAAATAATAACACCTTTGTATATTGAGAGAGAAAACGACCCCAAGTAATTTATTTCAAATTTTATTCGCCAAAAAGATATTTACATAGAGCGTGTGTGAATCGGTAACAAAGTTCGCGGCGAGTAAATTTTTGACAACTATGAGGTGAATAAAATTTCAGTAGCTCATAAGTATGGAATCCTATGCCCTTTTTGTCTATTCTCTTTCTAACAGCGGACGTGCCTGCCAAACTGAAAAGCATGATGGCGGCAGTGTTTGACAGGCACGTTCGATGATGCGAACGGCAATGGAAGGTAAGAAATGGATATCATAATTCAAATGCAAATTAGAATAGAAATTTTGATGCATAAGATTTTCCGCGTAATATTCATCATACAAATTTATCACCTTACTTGTCCATATGTCGCTCTGGAAAGAAATATATTTTAATTTATATGTTTTCTTAAAAATAAATGCACATTTACCTATTTTGCCACAGGCATTCACGAATATGGTATTCAAAACAGAAACAATGACAACGAATATTACACACATTCTTGTATTTTACGCAAAACGATAAGTTTCACAAATATTTTAAATTCTTGCCTGGAACATACACATTTATCGTTATTATTGAAAATGCAAGACTTGGCATGCATTTTTAATTTCTTATTTAATCAATTCAAATGAATAAAAACACATTTTTCTAAAATATTTCTCAATTTACATTTTAAAGTTTTTTCTGAAACTTGAATGTAACTCTGTGCGGAGAATGCGAGAATTGAAAATCAGGTGATCTCAGCTGTTTTCAAATTAAACAAACAAAATGGCGCTTTCCATACTTGTAAGCCTATACAATGGCTTTGTTTCTTTTCTATTCTAGCAGATAATTATCAGGAAGAAGAAGAATGAGGAAATTGAAAGAATTACGCTCACAGAGAGCGAAATAACGAAAAAGTAAAGAAACGCAAAACTAGCAGAAACTAGCAAGTAATCAGCTGATCGGTGTATTTGACTATTGAAAGTATTTGGCGCGAATTTTTGTTTATCCATTTGGACAGCTGCTAGTTTCTGCTAGTAAAAATTTTACTAGCAGAAATTAGCAGGAGAGCCAAAAAAGAAGAGCGTAAGATCGAGAGAGAGCTGCTAGTTTCTGCTAGTTTTTTGGGTTAAGAAACGCTTTCCAGCAGAAATTAGTGATAATTTGTGATAATTATCAGTTGAGAAACAAAGCTAATGCTTATGAGGCTAGTGAAATTTTTGACAAATGAATAGAAAATTTTGACAATCGCAAAGATTGTTGATTTGTGTAATTTTTCGTTAAATAAAAGCTTAAATTGTTGAACTACAATCAACGATGGTAGGTGTTTTCTTATTATATTAATTTCACTTCAATTCGTAATATTTTATGCCGCATAAATTTACGGTTATCAAAAATTTACTGCAGTCAAAAAAAGATTTAATTTCACACAGCAGATTGGCAAAACTGTCTCACCATAGTAAAAATATTATTCAACAGCTTTCCCCATAGAACTTTGTTACCGATTCACACACGCCCATATATGAAAAATTTTATGAAAACAATAGAGAACGGTAGAGTAGCGGTAAACTAATTATTGCTTGACACAGAAGAGGAATTATGAAAATAATTTTTATTTTACAACTAGCAAATACCCGGCTATGCTATGCCTTAAAAGTATTTTGGTGCTGTTACTCTCTCTCAATACATACAAAACTCTTAAAGCTGGGTTATGCAAGACTTAGACTTGACTTACCTAGAAACTCAGACACGATTACTCAGCGTGTCACTTATTACCTTTTCTCTTTGTTTTAATTCTGAGCACTTGTATTTGTACACGTAAAATTGTAAACGTTTATTTTGTTTTTACACCAGCATTGATACAAAATTACCATTAAAATAAATGTATTTACGCGTATAAAATTGTGATCGTTTTTATTTAAATTTCTGTCTTTATTTGAAAGTTTGTTTTTCGATTGCCAGATGAATTATATTTATACAAAAAATCATATTTGTGTGGCAAATGTGTAGGGATTTTATTAAAAAATTAAATGACAGCATGATTCTGTCACGGCTCTTTTTTCGTATAGAAATTTAACTTATAAATACAAGTAAAGCAGTATGAGTTCCGCGAAACCGAACTTTATATACCCGGTGCAGGTATCAATATCGTCGTTTCAACTTCCCCTAAACTACATTTGCATGATAATCAGGAGGGGGTTTTCCCGCCTTCAAACTTTTTCGATAACATGCTGAATTAGAGTTAATGAAATGATTGAACCAAGTTTGGTAGGAATCTATAAAGTGGTTACCGAGATACACATTGTAGTCATAAAGTGGGCGGTGACACGCCCAATTCCTTAAAGTCTATAGCAGTCTTATTTATTGTTAAGAGATTGTTTTAACTATTAACTTGGAGTAAATTAGCGTCCTCAGTTATTGAAATATCGGAGTTTTCGGATGTCTGGAATCTACCGTTATACGGGAAGTGGGTGTAATTTTAGTCCGATTAGAATAATTTTCAATGAATTTCTTCCTTGTACTAAGATTATTAGATTATTAAGTTCACCAAGTTTGGTAGAAATTGATAAATAAGTTACAAAGATACACATTTGTGGTTATAAGGGGGCGGCACCACGCACATTATCCAAAAGTGTATAATAATCTAATTTTATGCTAATTGGTTATTGTAATTATCGATTATGACTCAATTAACTTCAGTAGTTACGGATTTATCGCAGTTTTCGTGTTTCTGTAAAAAACCGTTAAATGGGAGGTGGGCGTGGTTATTGCCGATTTCAAAGATTTTCAACAGATTTCTTAGCTAGGCCCTAGACAAGGCTCGTACCGAGTTTGGTAAAGATTGGTGAAGCGGCTACTGAGATACAGCATTTCATCATAAGTGGGCGGGGTCACGCCCATTTTCCAAAAATTTCATAATAGTACCATTTTTTACAAAAATTCGACTTCACATACTAATTTTCAACAAGTTGGATCCAATATTTACTAAAATAGCCTAGTTTTTGCACTTTTCAAAAATACCGTTATATGAAGGTGGGCATGGTTACAGTACACGGATGGACAGACAGATATGGCTCAATCGACTTCTCCATTCATTCTGAGCATTTATGTACAGCGTGGCGACGAATAACTGTTACCCCGTTTTTTTTTTTTGAGAAATAAAACGAGCCTTTATAGATTTTGCGAAAAAAGTATTTTATAGGTAATTTTCCACAGATTTTACTTTAGTTGTATTAATTAGTTATTAAATTTTAATCNTTTTTTTTTGAGAAATAAAACGAGCCTTTATAGATTTTGCGAAAAAAGTATTTTATAGGTAATTTTCCACAGATTTTACTTTAGTTGTATTAATTAGTTATTAAATTTTAATCCCTATTTACATTTGCCAGCAGTTTAAACTTTGAGAGAAAAGTTCATTTGGCGCGCAAGTCTTTTTCAGGTGTATTTTTTCTTAGGCTTTATACAAAAAAAGACAAAAAAAGAAAAAAAAAACTGTATAACTGTTGGTCGAATGAATGGCCGTCCTAGTCACCAGTTCCGAGTCTATTCGATTTTTAAGTATGAGGCCTTATCTTGGACAAAAGGGGGAGTATAAGGGACTCAAAATGGATAAAATTTGCCTATGGTTACAGAAGATATGGAATGAATTAACTGACCTGCGTGCCAAATGAACTTGTCTCAAAGTTTACACTGCTGACAAATGTAAATAAGGATTGAAATTTAAAAACTAATTAATACAACTAAAGTAAAATCTGTGGAAAATTACCAATAAAATACTTTTTTCGCAAAATCTATAAAGGATCCTTTTATTTCACAAAAAAAAAACGGGGTAACAGTTATTCGTCGCCACGCTGTACATAAATGCTGTACATAAACGTTCAAAATAGATTCAATAGATTTAATTTGCCAACTTCGAATTCGTTCCACCAAATGAGCTACATAATAAAAATATAAGTTCAGTTAATTTTTTCATATTCGAAATATTAAAAACAAGTAAGTCTAAGTTTGGGCGGAGCCGAACATTAGATACCCGGCGCAAGTATTAAATATATGTTTTTTCACCTTTCCGAAACCTTTCGCTAGATGGTAAGCCGGGGTGTATAAATTTTGAGTAAATTAGCGTCCTTAAATTTCGAAATATTGAAGTTTCAAGCATTTCTGAAATTTACCGTTATATAAAAAGCAGCCGTAATTTTAGTCCGATTTCAATAATATTCAACGTTTTGCTTTTATGTGGCAAGCACAATAACCATACCGAGTTTGGTACAAATTGGTAGAACGGGTACCGAGATACGTATATGTAATAATAAGTGGGCGGTGCCACGCCCACTTTCCAAAATTTTGTCATAAACGCATATCTTGGTAAAGAGTTGTTGCAAGCATCAATTTTGAATAAATTAGCTTTAATATTTACTGATTTATCGAAGATTTTGTATTTCTCTAAATTACCGTTATATGGGATGTGAGCGTGGTTATTGTCCAATTTTAAAAATTTTCGGCCATTTGATATGGTGTACCAAGGCCAACGACTGTGCCATGTTTGGAAGAAATTGGTGCAGCGGTTACCAAGATATACACATGTAACCATAAGTGGGCGTGGCTACGCCCATTTTCCAAAAATTATAATCTTATTTTTCGGCTAAAATTTATTGTAAATATCAATTTTGAGTGAATAATCTTCAGTAGTTACTAAAATATCGCAGTTTTCGTATTTCTGAAAATTACCGTTATATGGGAAGTGGGCGTGGTTACAGTCCCATTTCGCCCATTTTCAATACCAACCTACCTTGGATTAAGGGAAACCTACATACCAAATTTCGTTGAGATATCTCAATTTTTGGCCGCTGTGGTGTAGTGGTAAGCATTGGTAAGCAGTGCGCGCTTTCACTCATCAGCACCTGGGTTCAAACCCTGGTCAAAGCAACATCGCAAAAAATATAGAAAAAAGGTTTTTTCTTAACAGCGGTCGTCCCTCGACAGGCAATGGCAAACCTCGGAATGTATTTCTGCCATGAAGAACAGCTTCTCATAAAAATACAATCGCCGTTCCGAGTCGGCGTAAAACTGTAGGTCCCTCCGCTTTGTGTGACAACATCAAGGCGCACGCCACTAGTCGGAGGAGAAGCTCGGCGAAACACAAACATATGAGTAAGCGCCAATCTATTATTATTATTATCTCAATTTTTACTCGAGTTATCGTGTACACGGACGGATGGACAGACGGACGGACAGACAGACATGGCTTAATCGACTTCTCTATTCATTCTGAGCATTTATGTGTACATTTGTCTATATCTATCTCGATTCGTTTTGGCTGTTGCAAACAACCGTTATGTGAACAAAGTTAATATACCCTTGTGCACAAGTGCGCTCGGGTATAAAAATAGGCAATCGTGAAAACTCACCATCTCCATCGAAAACCAGAAACCAGAAATCGAGGAAAATTAACATAAAAGTGTAAAAATTGCATGGAATTAATTTACTTATTTTCATTAAAACTCTTTTAACATTTTTTGTTACTTTTTTGTTTATAGAACTTTTTATTAAACAAGTAACTTTTAAGCAAAAAAGCACAACCGACTTCAATTTAGGAGTACCGTTAATTTTTCATGATCCAATGATCGGATCTTAATCTAATTATAGAACGACCCTTAAGATACCTTCTTTCCGATAAAGGATCGAACAAACTAATTCCCGGTGTCGTAGGTAAGCCGTATTCAGTGTTGGCAATATGTTAATCTGATTAATGATTAAAACTTAACGATTAAAATGTTAATCGCGATTGACGATTAAAATTAATTAATCGTAATCAACTGAACGATTAATGATTACATTTTTGTAATCGTTAATTAATTTACACTGCTGGCAAATGTAAATAAGGATTGAAATTTAAAAACTAATTAATACAACTAAAGTAAAATCTGTGGAAAATTACCAATAAAATACTTTTTTCGCAAAATCTATAAAGGATCCTTTTATTTCACAAAAAAAAAACGGGGTAACAGTTATTCGTCGCCACGCTGTACATAAATGCTGTACATAAACGTTCAAAATAGATTCAATAGATTTAATTTGCCAACTTCGAATTCGTTCCACCAAATGAGCTACATAATAAAAATATAAGTTCAGTTAATTTTTTCATATTCGAAATATTAAAAACAAGTAAGTCTAAGTTTGGGCGGAGCCGAACATTAGATACCCGGCGCAAGTATTAAATATATGTTTTTTCACCTTTCCGAAACCTTTCGCTAGATGGTAAGCCGGGGTGTATAAATTTTGAGTAAATTAGCGTCCTTAAATTTCGAAATATTGAAGTTTCAAGCATTTCTGAAATTTACCGTTATATAAAAAGCAGCCGTAATTTTAGTCCGATTTCAATAATATTCAACGTTTTGCTTTTATGTGGCAAGCACAATAACCATACCGAGTTTGGTACAAATTGGTAGAACGGGTACCGAGATACGTATATGTAATAATAAGTGGGCGGTGCCACGCCCACTTTCCAAAATTTTGTCATAAACGCATATCTTGGTAAAGAGTTGTTGCAAGCATCAATTTTGAATAAATTAGCTTTAATATTTACTGATTTATCGAAGATTTTGTATTTCTCTAAATTACCGTTATATGGGATGTGAGCGTGGTTATTGTCCAATTTTAAAAATTTTCGGCCATTTGATATGGTGTACCAAGGCCAACGACTGTGCCATGTTTGGAAGAAATTGGTGCAGCGGTTACCAAGATATACACATGTAACCATAAGTGGGCGTGGCTACGCCCATTTTCCAAAAATTATAATCTTATTTTTCGGCTAAAATTTATTGTAAATATCAATTTTGAGTGAATAATCTTCAGTAGTTACTAAAATATCGCAGTTTTCGTATTTCTGAAAATTACCGTTATATGGGAAGTGGGCGTGGTTACAGTCCCATTTCGCCCATTTTCAATACCAACCTACCTTGGATTAAGGGAAACCTACATACCAAATTTCGTTGAGATATCTCAATTTTTGGCCGCTGTGGTGTAGTGGTAAGCATTGGTAAGCAGTGCGCGCTTTCACTCATCAGCACCTGGGTTCAAACCCTGGTCAAAGCAACATCGCAAAAAATATAGAAAAAAGGTTTTTTCTTAACAGCGGTCGTCCCTCGACAGGCAATGGCAAACCTCGGAATGTATTTCTGCCATGAAGAACAGCTTCTCATAAAAATACAATCGCCGTTCCGAGTCGGCGTAAAACTGTAGGTCCCTCCGCTTTGTGTGACAACATCAAGGCGCACGCCACAAGTCGGAGGAGAAGCTCGGCGAAACACAAACATATGAGTAAGCGCCAATCTATTATTATTATTATCTCAATTTTTACTCGAGTTATCGTGTACACGGACGGATGGACAGACGGACGGACAGACAGACATGGCTTAATCGACTTCTCTATTCATTCTGAGCATTTATGTGTACATTTGTCTATATCTATCTCGATTCGTTTTGGCTGTTGCAAACAACCGTTATGTGAACAAAGTTAATATACCCTTGTGCACAAGTGCGCTCGGGTATAAAAATAGGCAATCGTGAAAACTCACCATCTCCATCGAAAACCAGAAACCAGAAATCGAGGAAAATTAACATAAAAGTGTAAAAATTGCATGGAATTAATTTACTTATTTTCATTAAAACTCTT
>NW_016159373.1:42991-47299 GCF_001687245.7 Rhagoletis zephyria | reverse complement strand
ATGGACGGCACGCTGTGTTTAATGAGAAAAGTATAGATATCTGATACCGCAAGAGCTGAAATTTGGTAATACAATAGTTGACTAAATAAGTTAAACGAAAAAAATATCCAGCTTTATATTTAGTGAGGGAAAAGTGTCCAGCCGATGCAGTCAAAGATACGACGCGCCCGAGCGCATACCCGTGCGCAGCATCCTTCACTGCATCAGCTGGACACTTTTCCCCCACTAAATTTGAAGCTGGATGTTTTTTTCGTTTAAGTTATTAATTTAACTATTAGTTTACAAAATTTCAGCTTTTGTAGTATCAGTTTACTCAGCGCATATTTTTCACTTCTTTACGTGAAAAGCTGGAGCATAATCCCCCACTCTAAATTCGGCTGGACACGTTTTTTCATTTATTTATAACATAATAAACATATTAACAAAATTTCAGCTTTTGCGGTATTAGTTTTTTTTTATTGTTATTTTACGTGTGTGGGAGGCTGCCGCAGCTACACCCCCCGGAAGTGCGCCAGCTGGTGGTCCATTCACTTACTAGCGATGCCAAGTAAAGCTTAGGACAAATTTTCAGCTTTTGTACTTTTGGTCACTAAAAAATGTCGCTGGCTCCCGGACTATTAGTTTATAGACAGATACACTACTCGCTCTACTGCTGATGGTGCCGCGTTTCGCTTAGATTGAGCACATCCGTCCCGAGGCTGAAAATTTTCTGCCGAAAAGTGATTGGAACAAACAAACAACACCTTTGTGAAGTTACCATGCACGTGGTAATTGGTGAATATAATTGCATAAACAAATAGATTCTCTATGTGCATTACACAATGTAATACGAGTACACTTGGGTCTCNCTTGGATAAATGGAAACCTACATACCAAATTTCGTTGAGATATCTCAATTGTCGGCCGCTGTGGTGTANTTCACTTCTTTACGTGAAAAGCTGGAGCATAATCCCCCACTCTAAATTCGGCTGGACACGTTTTTTCATTTATTTATAACATAATAAACATATTAACAAAATTTCAGCTTTTGCGGTATTAGTTTTTTTTTATTGTTATTTTACGTGTGTGGGAGGCTGCCGCAGCTACACCCCCCGGAAGTGCGCCAGCTGGTGGTCCATTCACTTACTAGCGATGCCAAGTAAAGCTTAGGACAAATTTTCAGCTTTTGTACTTTTGGTCACTAAAAAATGTCGCTGGCTCCCGGACTATTAGTTTATAGACAGATACACTACTCGCTCTACTGCTGATGGTGCCGCGTTTCGCTTAGATTGAGCACATCCGTCCCGAGGCTGAAAATTTTCTGCCGAAAAGTGATTGGAACAAACAAACAACACCTTTGTGAAGTTACCATGCACGTGGTAATTGGTGAATATAATTGCATAAACAAATAGATTCTCTATGTGCATTACACAATGTAATACGAGTACACTTGGGTCTCTTTTTATGCGGATTTGAATTTATGCGGTTTTTTAAACCATTTTTTCGCTGTAGGGATTTTGCTTTTTTGAGAGTTTTTATTACTTTCTTTTAGTGAGTAAGAGACAATGCTTCTGATAAATAATTTGTCTTTGTATTCTTCATGTATTTATTGTGGTATTTTTTTTTGTTTTTGGTTAAATACAGAAAAAATTTTATTTATTTCATTAATGTTCAGTTTTATATGGAATAATAAGTGTTGAAGTGAAGAAATATTTTTTTTTGCTTAATATTGCCTCACTGGATTTTTTTTATGCGGTTTTTTAGAATTTTTTACATGGAGTATCTGAATTTATGCGGTTTTTGAAAATGCTGGAGCGCATCCCTTTTTGTATGAAAGTAAAGAACTTTTTTATGCGGATTTTTTTATGCGGCTTTATGAGGAACGCATTACCGCATAAAAAAAGACCTAAGTGTATTGTACTTGCCTTCCGTTTTATATTTAATTTTAGAAATAAATCACTAAAAGCTCCCTATAAAATGATACTCAAAATATGTTTGTATATTTTTTCAAATCATTTTTTAAATAATATTTGAAATATATTTTTAAAGTAAAAAACCCCTTTTTAATTTCATCAAAGAATATGGTAGCTTCAATTCAAAAGAAAATATCAAAAGCACAGTTTACGTCAAATTGGAGCAAAGGCGAATAAGAAGAAGAAGTGAAACTACCTTTACATATTTGTATCATGTGCGGTGGCATACATAAAAGAAGAAAAAATGCTCCGAAGAATTGATAACCTCCCCTTTTTTGAAGTAGGTTAAAAATGTTTGAGTTCTTTGTTAATTTTATGTAAATAAAATTCAATTTATGAAACTTTAAAAGATCTTATTTATTTATTACATCCTATATATAAAATTTGCATAAATGTATTTTGAAGAGCGTATTATCTGAAGCGAATTATCAGTATTTTCTGTTGATAAATATTTAGAAGTATAAAGCCAACAAAAATTGTCCAAATATCTCGACACCAGAGCAACCTACGGAGCAAGTTTTTCGTAAAAATATACATACGGTAATACATGTACCGAATTTAAACCAAATCGGCCCATAAATGCGAGTTTTTAAAATATCTCCACTCCAGCGCCACCTAGCGGGTCTAAATAAGCATACAGACATTCTTCATTATTCCCTCAACCATTACCCAAATTTTGTCACAATCGGATGTACGGTTTAGGAGTCTATAAAGGACATACATATGTATATTTATTAGACTGCATCACTCCCCATACAAAAAAAAATCGGTACTATTTTTCCATTGGAATTATAAAATCTATTATATTTTAAGACGTCCACCAAAATATTTCGGAAAAATATTAAGATTTAAGTGAGCTGGACCGATTTGAAAATACCTCAAAAAATGGAGTTTTTTATGAATAAAAATAGTTTTTGAAAGATTTTTTTTGAAAAAATCCCTTCAAANTGATCCAATGATCGGATCTTAATCTAATTATAGAACGACCCTTAAGATACCTTCTTTCCGATAAAGGATCGAACAAACTAATTCCCGGTGTCGTAGGTAAGCCGTATTCAGTGTTGGCAATATGTTAATCTGATTAATGATTAAAACNTGTAATGATGAGATTTTTGATGCTATTTTTTAACTTTTTTCAAAGATTGGTATAGGAAAAACTTGAATAACTGAACGTAATCTCTTCCGATTTAGACTTAAGAGGTGTCATTGGAAGNGTTGGCAATATGTTAATCTGATTAATGATTAAAACTTAACGATTAAAATGTTAATCGCGATTGACGATTAAAATTAATTAATCGTAATCAACTGAACGATTAATGATTACATTTTTGTAATCGTTAATTAATTTTAATCAATCGTTAATCCAATTAAAAAGAAATCTGATTAAGTTGTCTAGTTTGTCCGGATTTGAAACCAAACACCAGTTAGAGTAATTATTTCGTGTTTTACGCTTATAAAAAGCACATAATATAAAAAAAATTATAATTATTGCTATTAGTAATACATAAACTGGGAACTTTTACAACCCAGCACACATGTGCAGAGGGATATTCAAACCTAGTTTGTAAAACGTCTGTTGGAATAGATCTTAATGAAAATGCACACGAAATTGCTTAGATTGATGAGGAAACCCGACTTAGCCATACCCGATTAACTGGCCTTGTGTGCACAGGAAAATTCCATCATAAATTATTTAATCACCAAACCTACTTAATCAAATTAAGGGTTAATGATTAAAAATTCATTCGTGGTTACGATTAACTGTCTAATCAGATTAAAATTAATCAGATTAACTGTAATCGGATTTAATTTAATCGAGTTAACTAATTGATTAAAAAATCAATCGATTAGTGCCAACACTGGCCGTATTACCCTTTACAACACTTAAACCTAGCTAACGACGCGTCTTCACAGGGAAAATTATTGCCTACCATATGTCATTTTGTTTTCCGGGAAATTTGCCACTTATTCTTATTACTGTAAACGAGTAATTCTTGTATATATATATTAGGGTGATCCAAAATAAGTAACTTGTCGAATTTATGGCCTTAAGTTTACCTATTTACTGAGAAGGAAATTCTCCCATTTGGAAACATTTTTATTTAAATTTTAATATTATTTAATTTAGTTGTCGGTCGCAGTGATGCCAGACATTCTCTGTTAAATATCCCACGGAAATGGGGAAAAAATCCCTCAATTACCCACATCTTGAAAATTTATCCCACAAAATTCCCAACGAATTTAAACATATACATGTTTCAGTAGTAAAGAAGTAAAATTCATATAAAATAATAATAATAGTTTGGCGCTTACACATATGTGCTTTTCCTCCAATTTGTGGCGGTCCCCTTGATGT
>NW_016159373.1:34368-35650 GCF_001687245.7 Rhagoletis zephyria | reverse complement strand
ACAGTGTGAAAATACCTTTCTACTGAGATCCCATAAGTCTAAATCAGAACATTTTTGGCCCAGTTATTCAAGTTTTTCGTAAACCAATCTCTGAAAAAGTAAAAAAACAGCATCAAAAATCTCATTCTTACGATTCCGTTGAAAAGATTTTCAAATATTTTTATGCAGATTTTTTTAAGCTTAATCTAATTTGCTTACGTCTGTTCTGCCTTCTCGGGATTGGNGTGTTTTACGCTTATAAAAAGCACATAATATAAAAAAAATTATAATTATTGCTATTAGTAATACATAAACTGGGAACTTTTACAACCCAGCACACATGTGCAGAGGGATATTCAAACCTAGTTTGTAAAACGTCTGTTGGAATAGATCTTAATGAAAATGCACACGAAATTGCTTAGATTGATGAGGAAACCCGACTTAGCCATACCCGATTAACTGGCCTTGTGTGCACAGGAAAATTCCATCATAAATTATTTAATCACCAAACCTACTTAATCAAATTAAGGGTTAATGATTAAAAATTCATTCGTGGTTACGATTAACTGTCTAATCAGATTAAAATTAATCAGATTAACTGTAATCGGATTTNGAGAAATGACTGGCGTGCTGTTTTGGACTCGGCCAAAATCGCTTAGGCGGTTACAGCGCCAAATAAGAAGAAGAAGAAGAATCTAATTTGTCATCTGAGGGGACTTTTTTCAACAAANGTTTGTAAAACGTCTGTTGGAATAGATCTTAATGAAAATGCACACGAAATTGCTTAGATTGATGAGGAAACCCGACTTAGCCATACCCGATTAACTGGCCTTGTGTGCACAGGAAAATTCCATCATAAATTATTTAATCACCAAACCTACTTAATCAAATTAAGGGTTAATGATTAAAAATTCATTCGTGGTTACGATTAACTGTCTAATCAGATTAAAATTAATCAGATTAACTGTAATCGGATTTAATTTAATCGAGTTAACTAATTGATTAAAAAATCAATCGATTAGTGCCAACACTGGCCGTATTACCCTTTACAACACTTAAACCTAGCTAACGACGCGTCTTCACAGGGAAAATTATTGCCTACCATATGTCATTTTGTTTTCCGGGAAATTTGCCACTTATTCTTATTACTGTAAACGAGTAATTCTTGTATATATATATTAGGGTGATCCAAAATAAGTAACTTGTCGAATTTATGGCCTTAAGTNGGTGGACTTCTTAAAATATAATAAATTTTGTAATCCCGGCGGAAAAACCGGAACTTTTTATGGTGATGCAGTCTGAT
>NW_016159373.1:33298-34255 GCF_001687245.7 Rhagoletis zephyria | reverse complement strand
ATATATATATATATATATATATATATATATATATATATATATACACATATGTATATATACACATATGTATATATATACATATCGAGGGATTATATTCAGTACCCTCTATCTGCACTTTTCACAAGAATGAGAATCTGATGTAAAAATCCTCCTAAGACTTAACTGTCCGATTCCTGTTGCTACTATTTCGGGAAAGCTTACCGGAAATTTCCCAAAACCTTATGACCNTTATTACTGTAAACGAGTAATTCTTGTATATATATATTAGGGTGATCCAAAATAAGTAACTTGTCGAATTTATGGCCTTAAGTTTACCTATTTACTGAGAAGGAAATTCTCCCATTTGGAAACATTTTTATTTAAATTTTAATATTATTTAATTTAGTTGTCGGTCGCAGTGATGCCAGACATTCTCTGTTAAATATCCCACGGAAATGGGGAAAAAATCCCTCAATTACCCACATCTTGAAAATTTATCCCACAAAATTCCCAACGAATTTAAACATATACATGTTTCAGTAGTAAAGAAGTAAAATTCATATAAAATAATAATAATAGTTTGGCGCTTACACATATGTGCTTTTCCTCCAATTTGTGGCGGTCCCCTTGATGTTGTCACACAACGGGGAGGGGCCTACAGTTTTACGCCGACTCCGAATGGCGAGTGTATTTTTATGAGAAGCTGTTTTTCATGGCAGGAATACACTCGGAGGTTTGCCATTGCCTGTCGAGGGCCGACCTCTGTTAAGAAAAAACCCCTTTTTCTGCATTTTTTTCACTCATTCATTTTTTCCCTTTCATTTTTTTGCTCACTCACTAAGGGCCGAAAAGAACTTTTTGGTGACTTTAAAATTGAAGCACATTCATGTGCTATTTAACATTTCATCAGATAATTTGTTCCGCTTTTTACATGAAACACCAGTTACAACTGAAAAGATTCTTTCTTACTCAGCGCTT
>NW_016159373.1:29823-32245 GCF_001687245.7 Rhagoletis zephyria | reverse complement strand
ATATATATATATATATATATATATATATATATATATATATATACACATATGTATATATACACATATGTATATATATACATATCGAGGGATTATATTCAGTACCCTCTATCTGCACTTTTCACAAGAATGAGAATCTGATGTAAAAATCCTCCTAAGACTTAACTGTCCGATTCCTGTTGCTACTATTTCGGGAAAGCTTACCGGAAATTTCCCAAAACCTTATGACCTTGTTCACATAACGGTTGTTTGTAACAGCCAAAACAAATTGAGATAGATATAGACAAATATATTCACAAATGGTCAGAATGAATAGAGAAGTCGATTAAGCTATGTCTGTCTGTCCATCCGTCCGTCCGTGCACAAGATAACACGCGCAAAAATTGAGAGATCTCAACGAAATTTAGTATGGATGTTCTAAGATAGGTTGGCATTGAAAATGGGCGAAATCGGACTATAACCACGCTCACTTCCACATATAACGGTATTTTCGAAAAATGCAACAACTAAGATGTTTCAGTAAACATTGGATCCAAGTTTTTGAAAATTAGTGTGTGAAGTGAAATTTGGGTAAAAAATAATATGAAATTTTTGGAAAATGGGAGTGACCCCGCCCACTTATGATGAAATGTTGTATCTCAGTAGCCAATTCACCAATCCTTACCAAACTCGGTACGAGCCTTGGTTAGGGTCCGGTCAAGAATCAGTTGAAAATCTTTGAAGGCGGGCAATACCCACGCCCGCCTCCCATATAACGGTAAATTACAGAAACATGAAAACTGCGATAAATCAGTAACTACGGAAGCTAATTCACTCAAAATCGATGATTGCAATAACCACTCAGCAGAAAAATTGATTATTATAAATTTTTGGTCAATGGAAGTGGCGCCCNTTCTTGAATTTTGATCAATTATGCAACAATAACTGCGTCAAAAGAAAATCCCTTATTTATATGAAGTGTCCCTTTTTTCCCTTTTAATCATTTTTGATGCAAAATATCCCTCAAATAGGGAAATTACCCACAATCTGGCATCACTGGTCGGTCGACATTTGAAATTTTCTATATAAATACGCAAACAAATTTGTTTTCATTCAAAATGTTATAACTTTTGAACCGTTAAGAAAAGTTATAATTAAATTATAGTTTAAAAAACTAAAACCTCCCTATTATAATTGCCATTCGTACTGTCATCAGGTATGTAACTTGAGAATAGAAATCGCTGCATCTTTTAGGCGCATCAATATTACATAGTTACATCCCGAGCTAATAAAAGGGAGGTAAAAAAAGGGATAAAGGTTTTTCTAGGCATATTATTGTAGGGCATTAAATTCTCTGAAAAACTACCCTGTCTTAGATACGATTAAAAGTATTAAATATGTTAATATATTGCTGTACGAGGTATAGCGTTGATACAAAATTATGATCGAACTTTGGCGAAAGACGAAGAACGAAAGCAATTTCTTTTGCAAGTAATACAATTACAAATAAATAATTTAAAAAGTATCTTTTAAGCAAAAAACACAACCGACTTAAATTCTCATATAAAAATTTGTGTGCGGTAACATACCAAAAGAAAAATATAGTCGGAAATAAATATTAATAATTTCTTAATATGTGGCGGTCTTAAAATTATGCAACGCAACTATTAACTTGTTTGACTTGTGTTTAGAGAAAATTTTAATTGTTAATTTATTAGTTATTTATGTGTTAAAAGAAATATAATTTTTTTTTGTATTTGTGATAACGCATGATGTAGTCATGAAGAGGGAGGTAAAAAAATTTCTTAATTCTTGGAGCTCCTTGTTTATAGTCCGGGAGCCAGCGACAGTTTAGGGTTAGTCATTTTACAAAAGCTGAAAATTTGTCCTAAGCTTTATTTGGTATCACTAGTAAGTGAATGGACCACCAGCTCGCACGGTTCCGGGGGGTGTAGCTGCGGCAGCCTCCCACACACGTAAAATAACAATAAAAAAAAACTAATACCGCAAAAGCTGAAACTTTGTTAATATGTTTATTATGTTATAAATAAATGAAAAAACGTATCCAGCCGAATTTAGAGTGGGGGATTATGCTCCAGCTTTTCACGTAAAGAAGTGAAAAATATGCGCTGAGTAAACTGATACTACAAAAGCTGAAATTTTGTAAACTAATAGTTAAATTAATAACTTAAACGAAAAAAACATCCAGCTTCAAATTTAGTGGGGGAAAAGTGTCCAGCTGATGCAGTGAAGGATGCTGCGCACGGGTATGCGCTCGGGCGCGTCGTATCTTTGACTGCATCGGCTGGACACTTTTCCCTCACTAAATATAAAGCTGGATATTTTTTTCGTTTAACTTATTTAGTCAACTATTGTATTACCAAATTTCAGCTCTTGCGGTATCAGATATCTATACTTTTCTCATTAAACACAGCGTGCCGTCCAT
>NW_016159373.1:10876-25092 GCF_001687245.7 Rhagoletis zephyria | reverse complement strand
ATATATATATATATATATATATATATATATATATATATATATACACATATGTATATATACACATATGTATATATATACATATCGAGGGATTATATTCAGTACCCTCTATCTGCACTTTTCACAAGAATGAGAATCTGATGTAAAAATCCTCCTAAGACTTAACTGTCCGATTCCTGTTGCTACTATTTCGGGAAAGCTTACCGGAAATTTCCCAAAACCTTATGACCTTGTTCACATAACGGTTGTTTGTAACAGCCAAAACAAATTGAGATAGATATAGACAAATATATTCACAAATGGTCAGAATGAATAGAGAAGTCGATTAAGCTATGTCTGTCTGTCCATCCGTCCGTCCGTGCACAAGATAACACGCGCAAAAATTGAGAGATCTCAACGAAATTTAGTATGGATGTTCTAAGATAGGTTGGCATTGAAAATGGGCGAAATCGGACTATAACCACGCTCACTTCCACATATAACGGTATTTTCGAAAAATGCAACAACTAAGATGTTTCAGTAAACATTGGATCCAAGTTTTTGAAAATTAGTGTGTGAAGTGAAATTTGGGTAAAAAATAATATGAAATTTTTGGAAAATGGGAGTGACCCCGCCCACTTATGATGAAATGTTGTATCTCAGTAGCCAATTCACCAATCCTTACCAAACTCGGTACGAGCCTTGGTTAGGGTCCGGTCAAGAATCAGTTGAAAATCTTTGAAGGCGGGCAATACCCACGCCCGCCTCCCATATAACGGTAAATTACAGAAACATGAAAACTGCGATAAATCAGTAACTACGGAAGCTAATTCACTCAAAATCGATGATTGCAATAACCACTCAGCAGAAAAATTGATTATTATAAATTTTTGGTCAATGGAAGTGGCGCCCCCCACTTATGACCACAAATGTGTATCTCGGTAACCGATTTATCAATTTCTACCAAACTCGGTGCACTTAATAACCTTGGCACGGAAAAGCAATTATTCAAATCGGACTAAAATTACACTCGCTTCCCGTATAACAGTAAATTTCAGAAATACGAAAATCCGCTATTTCAATAACTGAGAACGCTGAGCTACTCCAAGTTAGTAGTTACAACAATCTCTTAGCAATAAATAAGACTACTATAGACTTTTAGGAATTGGGCATGGCACCGCCCACTTTGGGACTACAAAGGTGTATCTCGGTAACCACTTCATCGATTTCTACCAAACTTCGTTCAATTACATAAATCATTAAGTCATTATCATGCAAAGGTAGTTTAGAGAAAGTTGAAACGACGATATGTCATACCTGCGCCGGGTAAATAAAGTTCGGTTTCACCCGAACTTATACTTCTATTCTTGTTTATGGTAACTTTTATTAATAAAAGCTTTTACTATTGACGAAGTTCGTATTTTAATTATAGTTTTAATAATTAAATTTGAAAAATCCAAGATTACACATGCAGATCTTAGAAGTATAGTTCTCTTTCCTCTCATCAGTTTTCTAACTAACCTAGGCTTTCGCGAAATCAAAATGAGCTGCCTCCACAGCTTGCTCGCCGTAAAATCCTAATTCTCGTTGTTTTCATTTGCAAAATTCCGGAACATGAGCAAATATCGCATTTACCTTCGGAGTGACACTAATATTTAAAACTTTGTACCTCCTTTCAAATAATTTAGTATAATAACAAGTCGAATTTCAACCGGAAATCCAGCCGATTTTCACTTCGCGTTAAATGAATGATGTCTTTTTACGTGTTTTCAAACAATTGCACAGTATTTCGACTATATGGAGGTAGGTGGAAAAAAGTCGAAGCTTCGTGCGATGAGAAATGAAAAATCGATTTGAAAACTAATTCGAATCAATACACTTTGGGATTTCTGTTTAATGCAAGGCGAATTCATACCAGGTGGTGTTACCGAAGCAGCTGATTTCAAGGCGAGTTGTGGTGATGTGTTTGTTGTATAATTTTTGTGTTCTTATTGTCGTCGTGCGTATAATTTCTTAGTGTAGTTTTTGGGGTTTATACTGCCGCTATCACCTTGTATGAATTCGCCTTGAGTTAATGCATCCATTTTGAATCACGGCGAATTTGATAAAAGCGCTTTATGTTTCAATATAAACAAGGCATGCAATCATAAAAACCAGAATTTTTAATTCGCCGCTAAAAACTCAAAAATTTTTCAGTGAGGTTCAGAATCGGCGTAGGGAAGCAACTTGAGGGTTGAAATTATTTCCATAACACTCGATAGAAGAATTTACTATTAAATTGCAAAGTCAGAATTGACATCAGCGATGACAAATAAGCCCCAGATGAGTTCTAACATCACAAAGTAGTTTTTGTGGAAATTGCAGATAGAAGGTATTGAATATAAGCCCTCAATATCAGGGATGCAAACCAGTTTTGAACCGAACCGGTTTTTGAACCGAACCGTCGCTTTTTTCGGGCATCGAACCGAACCGGTTTTATTTGAAAATGCCAAAACCGAACCGAAAACCACCCCAGAAAATGGTTCGGTTCTGTTCAAAATGAAAATCCACTATAGCATTTTTCATGTTTTGTAATACACATCTTTGTCTATAAATTCAATCCGTAAGGTAAAACGGCAAATTTTTTTTTTTATAACACCTACGTGAGTTGTAATTTCGCCCCTATAAACAATGATTGAAATATTTTTATATGGAACAAAATACTTAACAACGCCAGCAAAAAAAATCTAAAAATGAATGCGAGTTTTAAAATAATTCAAACTTGCTTTTAACACATTACAATGAAATTGAATGAGTTATATAAAACTGCATACTTCGATTTTTTTAGTTCTGATTAAAAAATTGTATATTTTGAGGCAATTTTTAAATTTGTAGATTTTTTCTAATAGTCGTGCAAAGGTTTAAATTTGTATTTATACGGTTGCCGCTATATAACGAGTTATACTTTTATAAAAAATTAATGAACATTATACCAACAAAAGAAAAGTAGTCAAATGCCGCACTATTATCATTTTGACCATAGGTATACTTGTACATTTGTGGTTTCAGATCCAACCTACTCAAAATGAGGGTTCCAACATTAAGCCAACATTTTGAGTGTCAATTCAAAATTCTGAGTATGCTGTTTTTGTCTACTCGACTAGGCTCACGTCTTGTCCAAACCTTAAAAGAGTTTATGAACATTTTTCTAATTTCCCCTTGATTGCGTTGATTTTAAATTTTTTTGTTTGGTTAGGGTATTACGCATTTTCTTCCATATAAAAAAAATCTCACATACGTTGTATGGAACAAAATACGTGAAAATTGCCAAAAATGAACTTAAAGTTTAAAAGTTATTTTTAAAAAATTTTAAATTTAGATGAAACTTTGCAGCATTTTCATAAATTTTGCACAAAGTATGAAGTCTGGAGTTATATGGTTAAAAAGAAAAATAAACATTAAATAAACAAAAGAAAAATAGCCAAAACTTGCTAAAATGTCGCGCCCCAATTTATTTTTCCACCACTATACATGTAGATATTTGAATATTTTTATATATTTTTATATTTGAGATACTCTTGAATCGGTTCTTGTGCCGGTACAAGTTTTTTCTAAGTGGTTCGAACCACTGAACCGAACCGCACCGATTTTTGGAGTGTTTTGCAACCCTGCTCAATATATACATACATTCATTTTTATATGTAAGGTCGCACAACTTGCGTTTTCCAGTAGTTTTTTTTTTTGTTTGCAGTTGAGTTCCGCGCACTCGACCACACACACAAAAGTGAGGTTATATCTGTAGTCATAAGCAATAACCGCCTAAGTCGACTTAAGAAAGAATTGAGTTATATATGCTATCGTTTTCTGCAACTACTATTCCACGTATATGTGAAACTCCCATCTAGTTACCTAGGCTATTTAAAAAAGTTATAGATGAAAATATTTTGGTTTCCCCATAATGTTTACATTACAATCCAAGTCTTTAAAGCGTTTTTTCTCGAATTCAGGTTTTTCGATTTAGGCGATTATTGCTTATGACCATAGATATATGTACAAATGTCATCTAACCATAGGCAAACCAATTACGCACCGTTATTCCTCGTAAGTATCTCAATGCATTTACATAATTAGTTTGATACGTTTTTATAACACTCAGTAGGTGGCAAAAGATTCGCCAAAATTGTGACACCATATTTGGCTTCGTATGCGGTAGAGCAAGGGTTCCCAAACTTTTAAGATAATGGGAGCCTTACTAAAAACTTTTCATTTTATGGAACTCCACATCAAATTACTAAAAATCAAAAGCACTGCAATTTAAATCTGAATAACTGTTTTAGTAGTATAGTACAGGGGTTCTTAAACTTTTAAAATGATGGAACCCTTACTAAACAATTTTAATTTTACGGAACCCCACACCAAATTACTAAAAATCAAAGGCAGTGCAATTTAAATATGAATAAAAGCTTTTACTAGAAATAGTAAACATACTTTAAATTTTAATGTAAAGAATAAAATTGTCTCGCTGTTATTAATTATTGTATAAAATAGTAGTTCGATATAATGTCTGAAAGCTGTATGCGCATTTCCGGGGTAGCATCCAATTTCGACCTGAATTACGTTGTGACAGCATAAGATGGCCTTTTTAGCGACTTAAAGATATTTACTCCTAACAGTAACCCAAAACTCTTTCAGAGACCCAAGTGTGGGTTTTGTACCAAACCTATATTACTACTACCATCCGAAAAATAATCTGACAAATATTTCAGGTGATTTACCAAGTATCCAGTAATGACATTTCACATTTCATTTGGCAATTCATCGCGTTCCTTGTAGAGCTGCAAAACTATCGATGGTTGGACCATTCGATATTTTCGATAGTTTTGGGCATCACCATTCGATAGTATCGATACTATCGGTAAGAGAAAAATATGGGATCCTTGCTACGGCACTATTTATATTGAATGTGGTAATATGTATTAGTAGAAAAAACAGAAATGTTAGTTTTAAACACCATTTTGGTGTGCTTTATTAAAAATAACAAATACGTTATTTTAAGCAACAAAAACAACACGTTGCAAGTCTAAGTTTTAGACAATTCACAAAAACGAAAATTCGAGTTTTTCGAGTAATCAAAATTTCGTTAGGTTTCTTAGAAAATTTTTGAGTATGTACTTTTGTAGTTTGAAGAAGCTAGGTCTCACTGTTAATTTTTGCCAATTATTTATATTTGAAGGTTTCCGATAGTATCGCGATTGTGGCTACCATTCATCGATAGTGGTGTCAAATTGAAACTATCGATACTATCGATAGTGCCATCGATAGTTTCGCAGCTCTGGTTCCTTGTAGAAAGTTGTATGTAACCCTTTGGCTACAGCGGCCAACAACACATACCGGTTAGAAAAAAACAAGCTTGGCAAGCGCAAGCTCAACGCTCTTCTGTAGGTATGGCACTCAGTACGGCAATCATACCAACTACGAGTACATATGTATACTTGAAAATAGATAATTGCGTCTCGGTCAAACTGTTTATAGAACTTCTCTTTCTGTGTGCAACTCAAACCGACCGCCGTGCTTATTCATACCAAAACTAATTTCGCGGAACCCCGGTGACTTGTCTACGGAACCCTTGGGTTCCGCGGAACACACTTTAAGAAGCTCTGGTATAGTATGCATACTGGCTGCGTTTCATTATTCATTCCAGATAATCCCATTTCACAGCCAGAATAAACAGAAAGCGTTTGAAATATACGTTAACGTATCATCAGGAACGCTCTAAAGAATAAGTAAACAAAAAAGTTTATTCCAAACGTTCAGAATGAATAAAGAAATGCAGCCACTGTAAATTTTAATGAGAAGAATGAAATTGTTTCACTGTTATTAAATATTGCTTTATTGTTCGAAATTATGTCCGACAGCTGTATGCGCATTTCTGGGGTAGCATCCAATTTCGACCAGAATTTGTTTTTTTATATAAGTTTAAGCTGAAACCCCTGTTTCACAATAAGTTGTGACAGAAGGAAGCAAAGTTAAGATAGCCCCACTTAGCTACTTCATGGTATTCAACATATATGAGGCTGCAGAAAATAATCGTCTTTGTTCACATTGTTCAGTTTTTTTTTACACAGGGAATAAAGAAAAAAGCTAAACTTCGGATTATTAAGTGAGCTGGATCCCGTTATCCCTTGTAAAATTTGTATTTATGAATGGACCTTTCTTTTGTAGTTTTAAATATTACAGTAAAACTCTCTATCTATTCAAAGACCGCCAGATATTTTAACAGGTGTCGAAGGTCGATGCACAATTGTTTTCAACTTTGAGGTTTCAAGAAAACACAATGCAAAACAGTTGTAAAAGTTGTACAGATGAATTAGGCCCATGAATTTTATGGTATTTTCGCTTTTTAAAAGCCTGCGCTACGAAAGAGGCCGGCTAAATGGAATTAAAGCTGACATAGAAGTCATCACTGTTTACATTACGCCTATTTGGGACTTTAATACGAAGATAGATTAGGTTCCCGACTAGAGAAGAATGGGATGCAGGGCTACCAGTAGCAGAGGGATCTTTATCCATCTACACTGACGGTTCAAAGATGGAACAAGGAACCGGAGCCGGTGTCTACTCGAAGGACCTGCAGATCAACCGGTCCTTTCGCCTAGCGAACGACTGCAGTGTCTTCCAAGCGGAGATCTGCGCTATAGAGATGACGAAAGCCTATATTTTTTTCGACAGTCAGGCAGCACTGAAGGCAATAGGATCTAGAATAGTGAAATCGGGAATTGTATAGAAATGTCTCACCACGCTGGCGTCACTGAGCCGTGTCAACGTCACTCTATGCTGGGTTCCCGGACATAGCAATATTGAACGGAATGAATCGGCTGATGAGATGGCTAGATGCGGCTCAGAGATGCCAATAGAAGAAGCGGATAGATTCGTACTACCACCGTTTACAGATCACTTTATGAAAATTAATGAGTACACCGTGGCCGTGACGAATGACTTGTGGAACAAACGGGAAGACTGTGAGACCACAAGATTATTATGGCCGCGGCTGAGTAGGAAAAAGACAAGGGACATATTGAAACTTAATCGATCCGCAGTAAGAGTCCTTACCGGCGTCATCACAGGACACTGTGCTATAGCATCAATGCTGCAACGGTGCGAATACCAACGAGATGAGGAAGAGTGTCAATTGACCCCTATCTGTATCGATGTCCACGTCCACACACGAAGCGACTCAAGCACTTGGGTTCACGCTTCTGCAACAGACAGGCAAAGTAGCATAGGTGGAACTGTTGGATCTCTCGGCTTTATTAGGGATAGTAATCGGTTCAGTAAGGGCCGATTTCATAATGACTTAAAGCTACTCTTTCGATTTAAGTACGTGTTTCCTCCTGTCACTCACTAAAAGAGGGCACTCACAATGGACAATTCTGTCTCCGAATGAAAGTAATGATTATTCCACACACGCCCTCCTAACCTAACCTAACTAACGATGACTTTTAGATAAACCTTTGTGAAAGCATAAAAAACTTTCCTCGAATAAAGACATTGAAAATACAGAATTTATATTAACAAAGGATAATTTCGTAAGGGAAGGAAAAAACGTTTACTATTTGTTTTAAGAAATGGCGAAGCTTTTGATATTACAAACCTTAAAACTTTTATTGTACTCTTCATTACTTTACAGAAATCTTCACCGAAAAAAGTCTACCCTGAAAATGAGAAATTGTCACAACGTGAAAAGCTCATACGTGACATTGAGACACGTCGTTTGGAATGTTTGGTTTGCGTAGAGCCCATCAAAGCACACCATGCCGTTTGGTCCTGCAACAATTGTTATCACATACTTCATTTACAATGTATCATCAAATGGGCTTCATCATCCAAATCAGAGGACGGTTGGCGTTGTCCTGCATGTCAGAATGTCGTGAAGGAGGTGCCACGCGACTACTATTGCTTCTGCGGCAAGGTAAAGAATCCACCCTATACTCGTCACGATATCGCACACTCCTGTGGTGACACCTGCCGTCGTGTCGAAGGTTGCATACATGCTTGTACCCTCCTTTGTCATCCCGGTCCATGCCCACCATGTCAGGCCTATGTGAAACGCGAATGTGGCTGCGGCAAAACAACCAAGACAATGCAATGCTGCGTGAAAGAAGCCATTGAGTGCGAATCAATTTGTGGAAAATTATTGAACTGTGAACAGCACAAGTGCCCGGCTAAATGTCACGAAGGTAAGTGTGCGCCATGCGCCGAAAAGGTGGAGCAACAGTGCCACTGCACCAAGCAGGAGCGTCAAGTTGCCTGCACACGCGACTCTCACGATAAGCACAGCTACTCATGCGGCAAGCCGTGTGGCAAAGATTTAGCTTGCGGTAATCACAAGTGTAAGGACTGTTGTCACCCGGGCGAATGTCGCACATGCAAACTTAGTCCGGAAGTGGTTACCTCGTGTCCATGCGGTAAAATGCCAATCGTCGTTGGCCAAAGGCAATCCTGTTTGGATTCTATACCGGTGTGTGAAGGCGTATGCGGTAAGACCCTGCGTTGTGGTAAGCCCGCACATCCTCATCATTGCACCAGCAAATGTCACCTGGGTAATTGCCCACCATGCAACAAACAGACCGCCGTTAAGTGTCGTTGCGGCCATATGGACCAGCTTATCAAGTGTCGTCAGCTGTCGACGCGTGCCGATGATGCACGCTGCAAGAAGCGTTGCGTTAAGAAACGTTCGTGCGGCAAGCACAAATGTAATCAGGAATGCTGCATCGATATCGATCACATCTGTCCGTTGCCATGCAACTATACGCTATCATGCGGCAAACACAAATGCGACCAACCCTGCCACCGCGGCAACTGTCCGCCTTGCTATCGCTCGTCCTTTGAGGAACTGTACTGTGAATGTGGCGCCGAAGTCATCTATCCCCCAGTGCCCTGTGGCACCAAAAGGCCAGCCTGCAAGCGTCTTTGCTCGCGCTCTCATCCCTGTCAACATCCACCACAGCACAATTGTCACTCTGCATCCAACTGTCCACCATGCATGATGTTCACCACAAAGTGGTGTTTCGGTAAGCATGAACAGCGCAAAACCATTCCATGCTCGCAAGAGAGTTTCAGCTGTGGCTTGGCATGCGGCAAGGCACTACCTTGTGGGCGTCACAAGTGCATCAAAACCTGCCACGAGGGTGCATGTCAGACGCCTGGCGAGGTGTGCAAACAACATTGCCCCAAGTTGCGCTCCACATGCGGCCACAAGTGCATGTCGCCATGTCATGATGGCGATTGCCCGGATACACCGTGCAAGGAAATGGTGAGTCAAGTTAATGAGACCGTGTTTGAGTTTCATGATATAATTTTTTGATTTATACATATAGGTCGAAGTACAATGCGAGTGCGGCAACCGTAAACAGATGCGTTTGTGCCACGACTTGGCACGTGAATTCAGTCGCATTGCCACTGCCCAGTTGGCCTCTTCAATGGCCGAAATGCAACGCGGCAACTACATGGAACTAAGCGAAATTCTCGCCCCCGTTAAAATAAATAAAACAAATAAAACGTAAGTAAATTAAAATCACTTAGGCGATATGAGCGCCAATAAAGATGAAGAAATTAAAATATAAATCAATCTGTTAGAAAATGTTAATAGCAGTGAGGAAATGCAGGTTTTTAGGAAAAGGTATAATATACAAGAAATTAATATCATTTGAATTGATAGTATTTGATATAATATTGTTCTTCAAAATATAGGAAATTTAAACTATTTATAGCTGATAAAATACTCCTTACTATTTATATGCATGTATTTTTTTCACTGTCAGCTTGGATTGTAACGAAGAATGCCGTTTGCTCGAACGCAATCGTCGCCTGGCTATAGGGCTACAAATCCGCAATCCCGATGTGCCGCAAAAACTACAAACCAAATATTCTGATTTTATACGCAATTTTGCTAAACGTGACCCCACTTTGGTAAAATCCATACATGATGCTCTAACCAATTTGGTAAAGCTCGCTAAGGAGAGCAAGCAGAAATCACGTAGTCACTCTTTCCCAACAATGAATCGCGAAAAAAGGCAGCTGGTGCATGAAATGTGCGAAATGTTTGGTGTGGAGTCGGTTGCCTACGATGCAGAGCCGAATCGTAACGTGGTAGCTACAGCCTACAAGGATCGGGTGAGCTGGAAACATATGCGGCACACAAATATATGCCAATATCACAACGGAATTTTAAATTTATCTTATGTTTTAATTTCAGTCCTGGTTGCCTGCTACCAGCATCATGGAGGTTGTGCAGCGCGAGTCTGGTCAGCGTCGTGTGCCTGTGCCGAGTAACAATGCTTGGGGAATGAAGAGATAGAACTTTTTCCTATTAACAATTGGATGGTGAATGCGAATACAACATGAAATTGTATCGTTGAATAGATCGTTTGAATGTATGCCGTGTTACACTAGACAAACAAACAAAAAAAAAAACAGAAACTAGAGAACCAGGAGAAACGAGTAACATTAATCCAAAACCATCAAAACAAAAATATTCAATTCTAATATTACAACTTATAAATTCAAAAATATTGCATAATAATATAAAAAATAATAATATTAAAATTAACTAAAGTTTAGCCAAAAATCAAAATTACAAAATTGTCATTTCTCCTAATTGGCTTGTGTTATTTTTTCTAAACAATTTTTTGTATTGCTACCAGTGTCTTCTATTTCCTCTGCTATTGACAACTCATGGCCACTACCACTTCATTACTCCAAGTTCTGCGCACTTTAAATTGATTGTCTTTATAATAGTTTGCTTTTTACCTCCCTTTTATTAGCTCGGGATGTAACTATGTAATATTGATGCGCCTAAAAGATGCAGCGATTTCTATTCTCAAGTTACATCCTGATGACAATACGAATGGGAATTATAATAGCGAGGTTTTAGTTTTTTAAACTACAATTTTTTTTATTTACATCCAATTCTTTATATGGCTGAATATGAATTTGAAAATACTTATTTTTATTTACAAGACAATACTGCAACATTACAAAATACATACATACATACATACATACATATATATTACATAAAATACGGTGGAAGTAGAATGTGAGTATAAAAAAATTTAATTCTTCAGCGAAATACATACATACTTGTGAATGATTTGTACACAAAACAAAACAAAGAGAAACAAATGAGTAAATTGTGAATGAATCAGCCGTATGAATCATAAATATATTCCTGAATGTAAAGAGAAATCAAATTGAATAAAGTTGTTTATTAATATGTATGAATTGCGAAAATAATATAAATGTGAGTCTTATTGTTGTAATAAATTCTTTATTAAGGCTCTCAAAAGATTTTCTCCGGGTCGAAGTGGTTGTGCAAATGCGGCCATTCTGGGAACACATTTTTGCGCTATACTCACGGAAGAAAGAGTTACTGCAAGGTGAAATTATACCAGGTGTAGTAATGAAACAGCTTTCTGGCTTTATTTTCTTAGTTTTCATGGCATTCGGCTATCTTATAAAAATTTTTTCAAGCAAACTTTCAAATAAGATAGGGTCAAATCTTTCTTCTCGCTCTTATTAGTACACCTGCTCGTATAATTTCATCATAGAAGTACTGCCGGTTTCCCGAAAGCAATTTAAGAGAAACATTTTTTTCTTTTCTGTCAGTTTCCATATTAAATTCAAATAAAAAATAATTTTTCACATAAATTGCTTTCGTGAAACTGGCTATTTGAGTTTATTTGATGGGAAGTTCCATCGTCTGGCACCGGTGTTTGCTGGGAAAGAGCTATGGTGTTCACCCTCCGACTTCGAAAGCCTAAGACCGGGGGCTGTAGCGCAGAGATATCCAGACAATGTACGGTAAAATCTTAAATCATGAATTAAAGTAGATTAGATTAATTGTATCGTATCAATTTATAATAGGGGGTTTAGTCGCTAGAACTACATATACTTAAGAAAATCAAAAGAAACAGAAAACATGTTACGAAGTCTAAGATGAGCTTTACATACTCGGCGCATGCGTTAAACCTTGAACCTACGTACTGTGAATTTGTTCCAGTTCGTACTCTTGAAGCAATCCTGTATTCTATCCACCCCCTATTATGAATTTGCATACGATAAACGCTTGAAATCGTATCGTATGAAATCAGTATTCGTATTGTCGTTTTCATACGCCCGACAGATGCACTGTGGTAAATGACCGTGTATTTTGTTTACTTTATTTTGTGAATTTGAGAAATTCGAGGACATGTTTACTACAATATCAATTGCGTTTTTTTATAAATTTAAATGAAGGAAGTAATGAGATTCGCATAGAGGCTATCGAAAGAATAAATTTAAGAGATGCTTCGAATCCTCTGGAAATTAATTCTATATTGTAGAGAGCTCATATACATTTAAAGGTTCAATTATTAAGAAGTGCTTTTAGTTTATAGGGAAATTTTCGACTTTCCAAAGAAGCGGTTGTTTATATCCCAAGTGAAGCAGAAAACAAACTGCGTAAACTGAAAAATAAGTCCTCCATACCAAATATAATAAAGGTCTGCGCAGTCTTAAGATTTCTAGCCCAGGGATCATACCAACAGAGAGTTGGTAATGAGTCGTTACTTGGTTTAGCCCAAACTATTGTTTCCATTGTATTGAAAGAAACATGAGTGCTTTGCAAACCACTCGTAATAAGTGGATTAGCTCCACGTACACTGAGGAAGAAAAGAGAAGAGCAAAATCTAGCTTCTTTGGATCAAGTGGTATTCCCAGAGTAATTGGATGCATTGACGGGACCCACATTAAGATTGTGGCACCAGAAAAAAGTTTGCAGCATTTGTATTACTGTCGAAAAGCGTATTTTAGGATAAATGCAATGCTAGTAAGTAGAGAATCCAATCCCGTATAAAAATCGCAATCCGCAAGCTTGCGGGAATTGCGGGACTGAAAAAAAAAATATTATTTCCTCTAAACAGTTATATTCAAAATTGATATGTTAAAAAGACGATTTGATATAGAAATCTATATATTTACTAAAGGCCTGCAAATGTTGAACTATAAAACATAGCGACATGTGTCACATCATGCAAGTGCCAGTTCATATTTAGCCTGTTCCAATAGCAGTCCGGTTTACAGGATTTAGTCAGAACTTACAGGAAGTCGTTCCTATTGACATAAAACCTGTAAGTGGGAACACTTTTGAGAGAGTAACTGAGCAACTGTTCGTAGTCAGAAGTTACAGGATTTAGTCCGGAGTTTTTTTCCTGTAAGTTCATGAAAAGTGTCAAACGATCAGCAAAGAACCTTATATTTGTAAAAAAATGGAATTGAACAACGAAATGTTTGAATATATACAGATTTTAATAATAATAATTATATTTTTTTTTGAGTCTAGATTCTAGGCCGGGATACTTAGATCCACACAAAACCGCGGTTGTTCCTCTTGAAAGATTGTTTCGACGATACAAAACGAAGGCCAGCTTAGTGGGTCCAAAACACTAGGCTGATCCAATAGTGTGTTCGAAAGTTGTTAGGCGGTATTTTTGTCAAATGCTTAAATTTGCGTAGGCTTTGTCTTTTCCATAGACTTTGCTGCATGATGTTCGGCAAGATTTGTAACGAAAGGCTTGTAGCCAGTTGCAATTAGCGCATCAGTAGTCGTGATCCAGAATTAACAAGTAAGAAAGTCTAAGTTCGGGCGGAGCCGAACATTAAATACCCGGCGCACGTATTAAATATATGTTTTCCACCTTTCCGAAAGCTACCGCTACATGATAAGCCGGGGTGTATAGATTTTAAGTAAATTAGCGTCCTTAAATTTCGAAATATTGAAATTTCAAGCATATTTACCGAAATTTACCGTTATATGAAATGCGGCCTCAATTTTAGTCCGATTTCAACAATTTTCAACGGTTTGCTTTTATGTGGCAAGCACAATAACCATACCGAGCTTGGTGCAAATTGCTAGAACGGTTAGCGAGATACATATATGTAATCACAAGTGGGCGGTGCTACGCCCATTTTCCAAAATTTTATCATAAACGTATTTCTTGGTAAAGAATTGTTGCAATCATCAATTTTGAATAAATTAGCTTCAATATTTACTGATTTATCGAAGATTTTGTATTTCTCGAAATTACCGTTATATGGGATGTGGGCGTGGTTATTGTACCCGAGCGCACTTGTGCACAAGGGTATTATAAATTTGTTCACATAACGGTTGTTTGTAACAGACAAAACGAATCGAGATAGCTATAGACAAATGTATACATAAA
>NW_016159373.1:8323-10617 GCF_001687245.7 Rhagoletis zephyria | reverse complement strand
TAAAAATCGAGTGGCCAAGTAGCTTGAGGCTTATACGTATTGACGTATATTTTAAAATCGTGGATTATCCGGTTTTGAGCGAAATGGGTTCGGTTTGGAATGTTACAAATACAGAGTTGTACATAAATACATAAATACAAAAGGGGGTTTGTAATTAAAAATTGACGTTGGCTTTTTGTAAACATTTGGAAAGTTGTGGAACCTTGGCAGTGTTGTTTCCATTAAAAATCTCCAAAAGTTTTGTGGTTTTTGAAAATGTCGATATTGTTTCTGATATTTATGAGTCTCCTGCAGTGAAATGTCTGGTGTACGTAACCACCAGCTTGTCCACAGAAACACTGATTTGTACTTAAAACACGAGTTTTACATAGATATGTTCTGTCATAAGTATGACCGGTTAAAATCCTGTTCAGCCGTTTGACCTCAGCAGGGGACAGTAAAAGTTTCCTGACCATGTCCGTTTTTTCCTATTGCCAAAAGTAGAAGCAAAAATATTAGGGTGATCCCTTGAGTATTCCAAAAAGGAGTTATACCAAACGTTGTACATGTCCTCTTTTATCTGCCTGGTGGCTTCGTCCATCGTGAATTTAGTTTCTACTAGGACTATTAATCGTTGCATCTTTGGCAATTTGGTCAGCTTTCTCATTACCTAGTATACCTTTATGGCTAGGCGTCCATACAATGTCTATTAGGAAATTTGCTTCAGATATCTTTCTGAAAATCCCACAGGCAATACTATTTGTGGTTTTGGGTTGTTTGAGTATCTGACAAGAACTTAGACTGTCAGTGAATATGGCCAGTTTGCGATAACTCTTCCTTTTTGCTATTTCAATCGCTTCGTCTATGGCAAGGAGCTTACCAAAGGATGATGAAGTCTTAATAGGGATATGAAATGCATGTTCAGACTTGTCAGAGAAGTCGAAGATGCCACAGCCAGTTGTTTGATCCGCTAAAGACGCATCGGTGTACATGATCTGATAATCATCCGCCAAATAGTTATTCAAAAGCTTTGCATAGTGTGCTTTAAGACACTCAGACGTTAAGGAGGCTTTATTGCCTGTAAAGGTTTTCAGAAAGATTTTAATATTAGGAGGCGAGGAACAGCAGTCAATTGCATCAAGACGGTCAAAAATGTGTTGATACTGTCGGTATACTGTCGAGTAGCTTGAGTGTAAACCTGGATTTTCTATGATGGAGTTAGCTAGAGGAATATTATGGATAAAGATCTTAATCAGCTCTTTTGCAGTGAGCCATCGAGAACGCTCAGGAGGTGGGAGCTCATTCGCAATGGCGTAGATGGTGGAAACGGGAGTTGAGGGAGTGAGACCAAGACATCTTCTTAGAAATTTATTTTTAAGTACTGTAACTTTGTTGAAAGCTGTTTTTGCACTGTTGGCAGCTGTAGTGTAACCATACTCAATCTTTGAGCAAACTATGGATTTATAGATATTTAAAGTCTTCTGAGGATGAAGTCCTGATTTTATACCAGTGAAATATTTAAAGAAATTTATGCTTCCAGACGCCGCCTCAACCGTGGAGGCATAATGGTTTTTGAAGTTCATGGCGCTGTTTAGCGTTCTGCCTAGAGTTTTGAGCTCATTGACTTGTGGAATCCTATTGTTGCTTAAGAAAATGTCAATTTCTTTTCTTGGACCTTTAGTTACATGCATAACATTTGTTTTAGCAGGATTGAATGTCAAATTGAGCAGGTTACACTCAGCGCCAAAACGGCATAGTTTGTCTTGCAGGTTATCTACCGCGTCTACGAACTGACTTCCAGCAGAGATGAACAAAAAATCATCTGCGAACTGGTAGATAAAAGAAGAGAGAGGCCGAAATACGTGAGTGCGAAGAGCTTGAAATGCTGGCCGACAGGAGGAATGCCCGAAAATTTTACCAGAGAGTTAGGCGACTTACGGAAGGTTTAAAGACCGGGGCGCACTCCTGTAAGAACAATAATGGCGACCTAGTAACTGATGTCCAGAGCGTACTTAAATTATGGAGGGAACACTTTTCCGCCCTACTAAATGGTAGCAGCACTTCTAATTTATAAAGGCTATTCAACTGGTTTATCTTATTTTATCATTGCACTTTTGTTTTGAAAATGTGGCTTTATTTTATTGCTAAATGTGAATGATTAAAAGGAATTACACCTTTTTTGGCACTTTTATTTTTCTATTTGGCACTTTTTTATCCTCAATATGGCACCTCATAACTAAGGAGAGTTGGCAGCCCTGATTGGAAGATTTCTGCTGTGTTTTGAGGCAACAACTTGTCTGCAGTAAAAAAGCATA
>NW_016159373.1:0-7579 GCF_001687245.7 Rhagoletis zephyria | reverse complement strand
GGCTGATCCCGCGGTAGTTGGCGCGAATGGCGGGGTCACCTTTCTTGTGGATTGGGCAGAGCACACTTAAATTCCAGTCGTCGGGCATGCGTTCATCTGACCATATTCTGCACAAGAGTTGATGCATGCACCTTATCAACTCCTCGCCGCCGTACTTGAATGGCTCAGCTGGCAGGCTGTAAGCTCCAGCTTTTGTTGTTTTTCAGCCGCGTTATTGCTATACGTACCTCGTCATAATCAGGCGGTGGATCGTCGACTTCGTCATCATCGACTGCGGGCTTTGGTTCTTCTTCTCCACAACTTTCCAATTTTAGTTGAGAAAAAGAAGTGCACGCAAAGGATTTCACAAAAATGTGCTGAAATGTAATTTCTTTTACTAAAGTGCCATTTTGGCATTTTGTGCCAAATGGAAAAATTAAGTGCCATTTGAAGTAAAATAGGAACAAATGGCACGGTTTGAGCCAAGTTGGCATCCCTGCTTCCAATAACTTACAAATATAAAAATGTGAAATATCGAGGGCTTGAATTCATTAATACCCTCTATCTGCAATTTGCGCAAAAACTAATTTGTGATTTTAGAAACCATCTGGGACTTATTACCTGTCGTTATATAAGGTAGCATTAATATCACTGATGACAGTTAAAGCTTAGGTGGATTTTTATATCAGAATCTCATCTTTTTGAAAAGTGTGGATAGGGGGTATTATTGAATATAAGCCCTCGATGTTTAAAATATATAAAAATTTTATTTCAACGTATACAAAAAATAAATCTACCTGCGTTACAGCACGTCGGAAGACGGGGAAGGGGGGCCAGGGGGGCCGCGGCGTAGCGTGACGTGGAGTGCGCGCCTGTCGCGCGGGGTACGCTTGGCGCGCTGACGCGGGCCACCGCGAAGCTAAGCAAATTTAATGTTTGAAAGAGAAATAATGTCAATTGATTTTATTTCGTTTTTAAAATGGTAATAATGTCAATTGACTTTATTTCGCACCAGGGTGGGAAATAAAGTCAATTGACCTTATTTCCGTTGATCTTATTACCTGTCACCAACTTTTTCACCGTCTTGATGCGATTCACCATCTGTTCCTTTTCCCAGCGCGGACAAGCCTCTTTATTTTTGGCCGAATTACCATGTTTTCCACACAAAATGCAAATTTTTACATTACATCCCGAATCCCTACATTCTGGTTTTCCACACATGAGACATCTTTGCTTGCTTTTGCATGACATTTTCGTGTGGCCAATACGACCACAGTTGTCACATTGTCTAAGTGGGGGAACATAAAATTCTACCGGGAGCTTCGCATAGTTGTAAGTGATGAACTTAGGTACATCATTACTAGAAAAACCTATCTTCACCGCAGTTGTGGGCACATAAGAGTCACTAACAGTATCCTCTCTAGTAAAACGCCTAACAGAAAGTATCGTAATCGCGGACCTAGCTTCATTCTTAATATCAGTCTCATCAAAACACGTGGGTATACCCCTTACCACACCATAGATTTCCAAGGCGGTTCTTGGAATAAAGGGCCTTAGATTTCTTTTGATTACTCGATTATCACAAACTAAGTTATTAGCCGCAAAAGTATTTTTAAACGTAATTTTATATAAGGTTCTGCCAATAGCAGTTATCAAGTCCATGTCCTTTATTCGCAAATCCTTAATTTGACCGAAGAAGGTCAAACCAGTCGTCATTTTTTCGTTGGCCATCAGCGTTTTACCTGACGAGTCAACTAATACAAAGATTTCACCTTTAAAGTTCTGTGGGTATACCACAGACTCAAACTGTACATTTTTTCCGCTATTCGAACTAGCTGTATCTAAGGCACCTCACTTTGCAGTACAGTTACTGTCCCCTGCTTCGGTTTCTACAACCATACGATCACTGTCTTGGAGTTCTGTTATTTTTTCACCAAGCACATTTTCATTTTTCTCCTGTAATTTTACAAGCCCACCACCGCGAGTAAGCTCATAAAACCCAGAAACACTTTCGTTGCTAATAACTTTAGGTTTTTTTAAGTCAATTTCGTCACTTTCACAATCATTTTGGTCATCCCTAGACGCCACCGACCATTTAGTCGGCGACGCCATCCTGCCCTTACCTTTTTTAAGTGCCACTAGCGGCACTTTTTTCTAACAGGCAACTTGAATAATTGCCCAAACTTCTACCACAAAACGTACACAATATGCCAAGGCTTCTCACCAATCCAAAGAATGCTTCGCCAGATTAAATTATTTTATAAAAAAATCACTCGAATTAAAAGTTTGATACACGCGGTCACAAAAGCCAACTAGTCAAAAAAGTCAAAACGGTACACGCACAATAGACTACAAGGAAAGACATAGATATTTTTTAACAGAACATGTAAAGATTTATATGTTTCATAACTGATCACTTAAATTTTAATATAAATATACGTATTTTGTACATACATTTTTGCCACTGCTAATCACATGAATAAAAATCATAAAAATGAAAATATAACAGCAATATTTCTTGTTTATAATGGATTAGATCCATCGCACACCACGGACTTTATCGGCCGCCAATTTAGATGTGCTCGCTAGTCTTTCCATTGCACCACAACTTATTGGTCAGAGCGATTAAGCTGGTGTAATGTGCGCACCTCCATACATCTTCATGTACATATTTCAAGGAGCCCTATCATTTAAATAGGCGGCCGATAAAGTCTGTGGTGTGCGGTGGCTCTTATAGCTGTGTCCTTACATCTATTCCGTGTGTTGCAATATCCACGAAAGCAGCAGTTAATTTTTTATGAAGAAAATTATTATTATTGGTTTTCGAATCATTTTCGAATTGTTAACCAAGCCGAATGTTTATTAGGTATGTACATACTTATGTATATATATAATGCATCGCGACTGATTTTTTTAAACATACATACGCCTCTAATTTTAGTATTTATAAAAAACTCAATGAAATTCAAAAACTATCACTTGCATTTGGTTTTACTCAATGCCGATTTGAGCTGTCGCACAGTGTTATCAAAAAAAAAAAGTTTTCAATGAAAATTCGTATGTGGCTGCGTATGTATGTACATATGTACATATCCCGAAATTTTTATACCCGAGCGCACTTGTGCACAAGGGTATTATAACTTTGTTCACATAACGGTTGTTTGTAACAGGCAAAACGAATCGAGATAGATATAGACAAATGTATACATAAATGATCAGGATGAAAAGAGAAATCGATTAAGCGGTGACTGTCTGTCCGTCCGTCCGTCCGTCTGTGCACACGATAACTCGTGTAAAAATTGAGATATCTTAACGAAACTTGGTACGCGTTCTTCTTTCGGGCATAGGACGGATGGTATTGAAAATGGGCAAAATTGGACAATAACCACGAAAACTCCGATATTTTAGTAACTATTGAAAATAATTCACTCAAAATTGATACTTATAATAATTTGTAGACGAGAAATAAGAATATTATAAATTTTTGAAAAATGGGCGTAGCCACGCCCACTTATGGTTACATGTGTATATCTTGGCAACCGCTGTACCGATTTCTTCCCAACTTGGCACAGTTGTTGCCCTTGGTACAGCATATCAAAGGGCCGAAAAAAAAATACAAAGCATTAGATTTAATTGACAATAGTCAAACTATACAATAGTACAAATATGAGATCGATTTTAAGCGGTCGTTATTCATATTTCGACCTTCATATCAATTCAGGTCTATTACATGCGCCCCACGTACGGTTGCCAGACGTACTGATTTTATCAACTCTTGTTCTGATTCTTCTTCTTCAATCAGTACGCTAATGTCCTGATTTTTCAAAATTTTTACTGATTTGTACTGAATTATCAATTCAAACAAAATACTTTAGGATTTTCTTAAGCTTAAATTATTTAAAAAGAAAGCTGACGTTGTTTTGTCGAGTGTTGTTAGTTATCTCGAAAACACTTTTCATTTTAATAATAACAAATTTGAGTATTCGAATTTCTTTTGCCTATAGCTTACAATTATTTTTCTCAATTTATAGACATGGTAAAAAACTTTTGCATACAAGACATAGAGTTAGATACTCTTTCTAGCGAATTAATTTTGCGTAGTTGAAAAAATTTTATTTAAGCCATGAGGAGATGAAGTCCTTAAATAGAGGTACTTTTCCTCAGTTTTAACAAACACGTAATTTTGTTTTTTTCAACACCACACTCAAACGAAGCAATTGAGAGGATCTTAAGTATAAAGTTTGCTTCCTGGCGCAAAGAGAGAATCCGGCTTCTAATTAAATTTTTTGAAAGTGAACTTCAAATTAAAATTAATTTCAAAATGAAATGTTTAGAATTCTTTGACTGTTTAAACACTGAAAATGGAAATGATCTCATTTTTGCTATTAAAAAATGTCATAAAAATAAAATAATTTATTGGCTCCTGAGTACAATAATGTGTGTATACTCATGTTAAAATGAATAACACTTATTTTTTAGGAACTATATTTTATTTATATACCAACATATTGTTAAAACAAGTACTCTGGCTTTTTGAAGTATTATATGCAGGGTTTGAAAATGCTTTAATTTTTTAATTTAATCTGCTTTTGTTGTGACTTCGGGATTTATGATATCGAAAGCAAAGCAAAAGCAATTCAGAAAAAAAACAAATGCTTGGCTGCCATTTTGCTGTGAAATTTCGAAAGCAATCAGACAGTTCAAAAGTAATTTGTGGAAGCACAACGACAGGTAAGCAACACAAAGCAATAGAAATTTGGCTATAATTTAGAAGATTTTATATGTATGCATGCACAAATACACTACCCTGTAGTTCAACTGGTGACAAGACGGCAACTCGCTAGCGAAAGGTCATGCCACGCGTAGCGCTCGGAAGGTTCCAATGACATCGCCATGTTAAATTCGTTAGGCAAGGGAAATAGTATCGCAAATTTTGTGGCTAGTACTCACTCCTGGCGAGTCAGCTAAATCATATACATGCTATGTATGTATATATGTAGATATACACCATGCTGCAAAACTTCATGTGCACAGCACAGTCATCAAAGCTAGTTAGTCTAGACTTAATTTCCGTAACTTAACTTAACTTAATATTTTCGCCAACCTGTGATATGGAGAAACTGTGTTGTCGGTTAGTTAAAACTTAACTTACCGTAAGCAACTTAAGAATCTGTAGCTTTTAGATTCTTAAGTTACGGCCTTACGGAAATTGAGAGCGGTGAGAGAATTAGGCTTGCCAGATTTTCGTTTTGGCATTTCTCAAAAATAAATGGACGCAAAGATATTTGCTTCCATGAATTGTTTTGATGTGGCATTTTTGGCGGCAAACTGTCAAAGAGCTTAAAAGGAAAATACAAAAAAAAAATTTCAGCTTCTGGCTTAAGTTGACGTGTTGAGTAATCAATGATGATTTCTTACGGTAAGTTAAATTAAGTTAAGTCTAGACTAACTGAGCTTCAAGCAGATCACAGCACAGCAAAAGCACAATCACAGTAAATCGAAAGTAATACATATTTTCCATAAACTGCCGATAAAAAGAATCAAATTTTTAAAATCACAGCAAAAGCGAAGCCGTTCGAATGAGAATCAAAAATTTCAAAGCGAAGCAAAAGAAAAAATAATAGTGCTGTTGCTGCTGTGCTAACAGTTTTTCAAACCCTGATTGTAGTATGTTACTTACATTCATAATTTTGCTTTGAATAAAAATGTACTGAAAAGTGCAGAATTTTTAGCATGAAAAAGTCTAACGTACTGATTTCGCGCATAAAAAATCTGGCAACCCTAGCCCCACGCTTTTCATTTTCAATCTCAAAAATGGTTTAAAATGACTTCTGCTAAAATTTCAAAATCAAAAGTTATCTATACAAATTCTATGGGACTAAGAAATATTATTTTCTAATTTTTAGTCCATTTATAAAAGCGTTGTATATTAAAAAGTTTTATTTTTTTAATTTTTTTCTACTTTTTAGTCTTGTCTTTAAAAAATTTTGCAATAGATATTAAAATAATTCAACTTGCAGTGAAAGAGAACAGAAGACTATGCAAGCAAAATGTTTGCTCACGTTTTGTATAAACACACATATGTACATACATATAGTAGCAGTTAATTTCATTTAAAGAAATGGCGTGTCGTCCATTTCCGCTGCAGCGCATGTAAATAGTGCATATATTTAGACGCAATATTTAACTTCTTCTGGCGAGGCGACATCTAGAATCTTCTACTTGTATCTCCTTGATATGATGCCTACAACGAGGTTCATATCTAGACTAGGTTGATATCTAGAATTTGCCATAAATAGCTTTACTACATTTATAGTATAAATGGTGGTCTGGACATACAAACATCACGCGTTGAGAAAAGCGTTGTAAAAAGCTGTTAAGTGTAGATCACACGATTTGTACATTTGTAGGGATTTGTACATTTGAAAGAGTGGTGTTGTTTAAAAATTTGATCTCAGCTCAATAAAAGAATTTCCGAACAACACCACTCTGTACCAGCCAAAATGAACAAATCGAGTGATCCCTGCTTAAGACGAAGACAAACATAGGGAGCTGCGAAAACGTTTAAAAAATTTAAAGCTAACATAAGTGCATAGCATACATACATATCGTCAATGTTTTTGCAAAACTGCCCATCGACCAGTTACAAAACCGCCTAAATAGCCATTGTGACAAAATGAGATTTGGTAACCCTGAACTCCAGGCATCGAGATTTAAGCATAAGAATCGTAAAATCGTTATTAAAACAACAGATTTGTAAAATAATAGCTAGAGAAAATACTGCCTACTAAGGCAATGTCTTCAAAGAAAAACCGTTTTTTCGCTCTAATAAAAAATTTGGGTGCCTAAAATAGCCAGTTTTGCAATTGGTCGATGGCATGATTCAATAATACAAGGTGGGATAAATATTGACATTTGTGTCAATCGACTGCCTTGTAAGGTTGCATTTGAGAAGGAAAGAGAAGCGGGTAACAATTTTATCCCCTTTTATGAAAAGGTAGTAGGAAAAGTGAGTAGTCTGGTAGTGCTGAAATGCGTTTTTGTATACAAATTGAATTAAATATATAAAGAAGATTCCACTGATCTACACAATGGACAATGAATTAACTTTTTATGGCCACATAAATATTAAAAATGAAATAAATGGATATTCACATAAAATTCTTGCCAAAGAAAAATCGTTGAAATCTTTGAAGAAATATTCCCAAATATTCAAAATAAACCATGGTTTCATTGAAATTACAGTATATATTAAACAAAAATAATGGACTTCAAACAAATCCTTTATTCAAAGGGACTACNTAAACAAAAATAATGGAATTCAAACAAATCCTTTATTCAAAGGGACTATATGAGGAATTATACAAATAGTAAAGATGCAATTGATTTGATGCATATAAATTAATCTTTTGAAAATTATTATATTTGTTGCATTTAAAGATTAAATACATGTTCAATATCTTAAATTGAATTACATTTGGTTTTTTTTTTATTTAAATTTTTTTAGTAATGTTTTCTACTGTTTTCTCCAATCAGTCTTGCTAATCATTTTATTGGTTACATTTAAAAGTTAGATCTTCGATATCGCAATTTAATTACA
>NW_016159372.1:38450-88061 GCF_001687245.7 Rhagoletis zephyria | reverse complement strand
TGTTGAATATAATTGTTATAAGGCCATAAAATAACAAAAAACAAATTTTTAAAAATATTTACTGAGAATGAATTACCAAATTTACTTTAAATTACTTCATTTCTACTCTCTTTTCCTGCAACTTCGGCATTTAAAGAAAGAATTTTTTTCTGTAATGAATGTGAAATGGAGAGATCAGAGAACCAAAGGACTACCCCACTAATAAAAAATTCACTTTTGATTTATAAAAATTCCAATTTTGATTGCGGTAAAGCATATGATAGTTTCATAATTAACCATGAATTGTTAAAAACTCTCAAGAGTGCAAAGATATATATTTTTTTAGATGAAATGCATAAGAAAGAAAAATGAGTATACTTAAAAGGCGTTTTTCTTTTCTTTTTTTTAATAAAATACTATATATTTTTAAAGTGTACTATATTTTTTCATATTTTTTTTGAAAAGTACTATAAATATCTCGCAAAATGTTGGCAACCCTACTTATACGTAGCATGCTAAAATCAACAAACCGTTTATGTGCTCTTCGTATGTGCAGCGCGTTCAAAACGATCATAACGAGATCAAAGACAGCTCGTAGCCTGTCGACATATTAGCAAAAGACAAGATAATGTTAAACAACTCGTTTTAAATGTTTACAAATAACATTCAAATAGAACAAATTTAGTTGCTTGCCAAATTGTTTCATCCTAAGTAATACATCCATATGCCGCAACATCTCAATTTTTTACACACCGTACCACATCAGATTTTCAAATCGTTATTCGTAAATTTAACCTCTCGTTAATAAACCCTTTCGACACTGCCACCACTTGGTCGGTATTTCTGCAGTCACTCCATTAAACAGTATGCCAGCCAGCCTGCTATTGTACACTCCATTAAAATACCACATTTGACAGTTTTAGTCATTTAATACCAATACAATGCGTCTAGAGAGCTCCAAAGGGGCAAGTCGAATTATAACTCTCGGCATTGAATGGTGAACCCAAAAACTTGCGTCAACTTTCGCAATCAACTCGTAAACAAGGCAATCGTATGGAAAGTAGCAGAAGAGCTAAAGCAGCGTTAAGCTGGAAAGAGACACATTCTGAAGGCCGCACTGCAACAACACTCTACTCTGGCTTAAACTGCCACCAAGCTCTACCTTCGCCGCGCGCATTGCTTGAGCACAGCTCCAATGCCACATCTTTGCATTAAGGAAGCGCTCCGTTGCTTATTAACTCATTTTCACATTGTCAGCATGTCTGCTTTTTCGAGCTCTGTTCCTCTGTTGTCTGTCTGTCCGTCCGTCCGTCCGTTTGTCCGCCTGTCTATCGGTGTGTTTTATGTCGAAGTGTCCCCACCACTGCCAGAGCTTCGCAACAATTGGAGCGGAGCGTTTTCGCTGGAAAAAGGGTGGACAGCATTCTCATTTTGTGGTATTTTGCCAGGTTACGCTTGTAGATTTTGCTTTGTGGTTGCTAACAGCCGCCAGAAAACTGAAATTGAACATGAAACATAAATAAAATACTTGTACTATTTCATTGTCTTTATGTACATACATACATATGTATGTATGTAAATGCGAACGTGAGTGTGCCTATGAGAAAGAGTCCGCTTGGAGGCTGTAAGACAGTGTAAGTTATTGCGAATTGTTTGTTTAGCTGTTAGTTGTAGTTGGTGTATTTTGCGAAGCTACTCCATGCCTAATATGCATACCTTTAAACACACGCACAAACAAACATACATATGTATACAATAAATAGGTATGTACATATGTGGAACATCTAAGCTTACGCTGACTGACCTGCAGGCTGCAGCTGCCTGCGCCACACGCTTCGGCTATCATGCAAGCTATGCTTGCCTCGGTTCGTGGTCAACCAACGACAATCAGTCTGCCCAGTCAGTGCCAAATATGTCTGCTGTGAGCAGGGTTGCCGTTTTGGGCTTTTCCCACCAAAATTGGTATGTTGTTTTCTCATTGGTGGATGGTAGGACGCTTAAAATTTTGGCAGCTTCATTTGCTCATAAAACAGCAAACTTTTCTGGCTTGTTGTAATGTGTCACTTTGTCATTGAATTGATGGATGTAAAGGCAGGTTTATAAATGAGATATTTTTCTTTGAAATGCAGTTGCGAATCGATAATAGTTTCAACAATGACAAGGTTGTTAAAATATTTTAAATGGCAATAGAAGAGTGATTCAAAAAAGAAAACCACTCATTGTTAGTCATATTTCCAGTAAATCGGAGAATCTCAAAGTTTTTAACCGCAACTCGAAGAAATTAATATCAAACCCGCAGCGCGCAGATTTGGTATCAAGCCCGGAGGCTCCTAGACCCGGACATTTGGCCAGGCTAACCGTGAGGTTTATTTTTACCTTACTTATGAATATATCGTTACCTCAAGGTGAAAATGTGACGAAAAATCGATGTAGTTTCGCATTATCTGTCATTCTGAATCACAAACAAAATTTAAAAAAAAGTGGACTTGACACCTTTCACCTTTAGGTAGCAATATGTATATGTAAATACTTCATAATATATGTATGTATGCTAATGTGCGATAAAAAAATCTATGACGAAATTTTATTTTCCGCTACGATTTTTCACGTCATTTACTCCGAAGGCTTTATTAAAACTTGTAAACTGCGAATTTTTTGTAACTTTTTCAGTTTTTCACAATTTACTCGAAATTTTGAGGGTTTAGAAGTCAAACGGATCTCAGATTCGGATTCAGTGGGTCGAAATACATGTCAGTAAGTGTATCTGGTTAAAAGCACACACCACTTTTTTGTGTGCGCTATATGTATATGATCATTTTATTTATTGGATACCTTATTTTAAGTGAAAAAACGAAAAAAAAAGAAAGCCAGGTTGGTAGGTTTTTGAACCCGCTAGAAAATAAAGTAGGAACGAAAGTTTTTCAGTGGCAACCCTGGCGGTGAGTTTACTTTGTGTGTGTGCGTGTGCTGTTGGTGTTGCAACTGCCAGTGCGGAATGTATGTATGTAAATGAACAGCCACAGCCAGGACACACCAATAAGGTTTGGTCAAAGAAACTGGACCGCTGCCGGTCGCCAGCAACTATTGCCATGTTGACATTGACAGTTGCAACAACAGCATTTAGTGCGAATGTGGCAACAACAATTTCGAGTTGAAGAACAATTTTAGCAATAAGCATTGCACGTCTATGTATGTATGTATGTATGTATGTACATACATATCCACTTGTAGGGGTATTTGCAGGCATAGCTAGAAGTGATCGCAATTAAATTGCCACAAACTAACCGTGGTGTTGGTTTTTCTGTCAGTTAAGCCTTCAAGGAGTAGAATATAACAGATGGGTATGTATACCGTACCAGAATAAAAATATTCGCCGTAAATCAGTTCTTATCACAAGGAAGTACTTGAATTATTCCAGTAGAACTTTTTATAAAAATTGTAGTGAGGAATGTAGGGGTCACTGAAAGAGGCAAAACGGTTTATCCAAAAAACAATTGGTTTTCGAAGTTGCCGTGGCTTACTGCCGGTTTCACGAAAGTAATTTAAATGACAAATTATTTTCTTTCTGACACTCTCCATACTAAATTCAAATAAAGAAATCATTTTCAGTTAATTTTTTTTTGTGAAACTCGTTATTAGGGATGTACGGTGAACTTTTCTTTGATTACTTGAAAGGCGGTACAGTCTAATATACAGTGAATCCATTGCTGTTGCTGTTTTCGTTGCAGATGGCTTGCATACTACATACAAATCTGCACTTCTACATACATACATAGGTGCACCAATGCTTACCCTGCAGAAAGAAATTATCAGTTGAAAAAATAACCAACTTATAATTAGCTTTTTGCGAGATTTCGGTAAATAGCTAACTTTTAGTTAGCTATGATAAAACTAACTTTAAGTGAAATGTTAACTCGTGGAGGAGTCATGCAGACGTTAACGGGAGTTTTGTGTTTTCTAAATAAGCTTCAAAATATTTAAATATACCCAAACAAAAATTACTTTTAATACACATTTTCTGCCCTTCGCTGGTGCTTTTTCGAATTCAGGACAAATAAAATAAAGGTCGAAATTGTATGTGTAATTTTGATTTTATTGCTGATTGAATTCAAATATGTAGGTCATACACAAAAGAACATGTAAAAATAAGCAAATATGTAATATTATATAAAGTAGTTAGCTACAGCTACAAGTTAGCTGCAGAGAAACCACTCACTCACTCACTTTTTTATGCCCATCGCCCATCAAAAGTAGTTAGTTACAGCTAGGAAATAATGTTAGCTAAAAACTAGCGCCATTTCCTGCAGGGTACATATAAACATATATATGTATGTAGATGCAACAACGTTCAGAGTCTCGTCGGCTGATATTGCCGCCTAGTTAGTTGTTGTCGCAGTTGCAAGACTAGGCGACTGCTGCTATTCTAACTACTAAGATGTTGCTTCAGCTACTCTTAAGTTCTTGTTCTTGTTAATATAGTGATTCTAACTTTTTTTGGTCTCTGGTTGCTGCCTATTGCCCGTAAAGCTGCTAAGAAATGGGGTAAACCCCGAAAGGACTTCTCTCCTCTCCGCCTAAACATCGTCTTGCGCCGTTGATTCTCAGCTCTTGCTCCCTTTTAGTATCATTCAACTACATATATTCTTTTTATTGCACGGCCTTAAAATCGACTCCATGCTCCAACCTTGGGTTGTTCGAGCGGTCAGCTTACAATGTATTACTTTTGGCGGCACTTGAATGGCGATGCGAATGTCGTCCAATCGAATGATTTGTGATGCCTTCTGTAGCAATAGCGAATAGAAATAACGTCTACACAAAGGTGGCCGTCTTGGTATGTATGGATGTAAGAATGAGAGCAAAAGAAGTACTAACAACAACAACAACAACAACAACAAAGGGGTAGTGGCGGCCATACTTCTGTCATGTGTTATGTGCTCATTGTTACGATTTTCTTTAGCTTTTGTTATTTTTTTATATTTGATTTTGCTAAGATTTATTTTTCTTATTGGAAACGCATTTGAAAATCAAGTATTTACTCTTAAAGAAGATCTTGAAATACAAATTCATTACAGTTGCAAGTTTGTCTGTGGCAATGAGATTGGAATTGTTAGTTTATGAACCTCGAATATTCATATCACAATTCAAATACAAGTTCAGGCCCATTGGTGATCTGCTGACAGTCGCTAGGTTAAATCACTGTGACAGCTATGCACTTATTTGATACGAAATAAGAAGGAAACGCTAGCTTCAATAACACACTGGAATATAATTTGAATACTTTACAAGAAGTTGCCAAAGTGAGCGCGCTTATCCGGAGCCTTTTTACTCGGTATTTTCATCAAAAGTCAAGACAGCCAATAATCAGACCTGGGCCTCATGTTGTGGACTGATTTGACTTGCTTCGGCTGTGAGAATGACATTGCAATAGCGGTAGTAGTAAAACGATTAGATCGCTTCTAGGCAGTCGGTACCACGTCACATGTGAGGAAATTGCTAGCAGTGCTCATCGACTCTCAAAGTCTGATTCAACCTTATGGCAAACGAAGTTGCTCGGTTATATGCAATGAACATAAAACGACAATTAGTTGCGAGAACGAACAATGCTTACAACATAACTTTGGCGGATTGACAATATAGATTTGAACAATCAGCTAAAGGACTTTGGACGTACAGCATAGTTCCCGATATTGCAAAAAATTCGATTACTTTTCCTAAGTAAAGTTTCTTGGTTACACTTTTACATGCGATAATTTGTCCATTAAGCTCCTTAATTCGTTGGTTTAGATGATTACTTTGTACAGATCGACTATCTTCGTCTTTTTCCGAACTTCATCGAACATCAGTCATGATAAAAAAAATAACTGCGGAAAGCCTTGTCAAAGCTTTCTGTGGATATTACCTTTGTAGACACGCGCGGGGTAAAAGCTCTCTCTGGCCGTTATTGTTGTAGATAAACCTTTCAGAATTGACCGTTCTTAATTGATCTAACGGTGAAGAAGCGCTTTGGTCAGTTGCGTGCTCCTATATCCCATTTGGCTTGTATCGCTGCTGACTTATAGCGGCTAAGGCGGGTGGGTTGGGTTTAGTATAATGCACCATTATTTTTTAAACCACAAGGAATTTTTTATCGGGCTTGACTGAAAATATTGGAGAAGGTTAGTGGAATTTAAATTTATTTCTTTAGCGTTTATTTGCAAATAGTTTTTCAATGTCTAGTGTCTCTTAGTATGGTACATAAAAACAGGAATTAAAACTCTTTTTCTCCAACTTTCTCGAAGGAAAATGAACCTAACCATCTTAAACTTTAAAGCACAGAATTTCAACCGCTGAAGTTAAAAATCTAAAGTTTCCATTTGCACACGGACTGATTACAAGCAGTCGACGAGTTAAAATTAAAATGAAAAAAAAAACGTACATATGTATACGTACATATGTATATGTACGAAATGTCACTGTATTAGAAAAAAATTTGATTTTTGTTGTTATAAAATAAGTTATGCTCAGACATAGAATTTTAACAGTTTCAACAACAACAACTGCTACAAAATCAGCCAAGCAATTTATGTCGCATAGTTCAACTCCTCATTACAGCATTTTTATGTTAATTCTAAATCATTTCAACTCTATGGATCTCATTTTGATGTACCGTAATTGAATAAAGCTCTCAAACGAGCACTACAACACAATAACAATACGCGCGCAGTCAGCAACAGCAACAACACTGATGGCTGTAGCATACACCTTTGCATCTGCGATTAGCTAACCGAACGTGCAACGATATTGCCACAACACGGCGGCCAATTGCTTCATCAATTACGTTGTTCGCAAGCGGACATTACCACTACCCTGTTGGGAAAATCTCTAACTATGAAACTATGAAAAATCGTCTGCGAAGTGCAGACTGAAAGCGTTTTTGAACGAAAAAGCCGCCAAGCAAAAATTTATTTAAAGCAAACAAGCCCCCGCTGCATCCCTTTTCCGATAGTTCCGAACTAGTTCTAAATTCGCCAGATGAGATCTAGTTCGTTCTGCATCCCTTTTTCTATAGCGTCGGGCCTGTTCTAAATTCGTCAGTATATAGATTTCTAAAAATAAAATTGCGTTTTTAAAGTACCACATTTCGCTGCTTTTGAACTCGTCGCGATCTAGAACCTATCGGACTGGTTCGCTTTTGGCAATAAAGATCTAGTATGGAACTATAAATTTGGCTCACCCGTTCGGGGCTTCCCTACAGGGTACAGCCAGCCGAGCGCACACACTCGCAGCTGCACGACGGTTGCATTGAACAGCGACTAATTGAAAAATTCAATTTAGTCAGAGTTGGTAGTTTAGTTGGCCGTATGCCTTGAATTCAATTCCGCTACTCATCAACAGAAGCAGACACAAAGCGCAGCAATAATCTGGCTGCCGTCGCGGCGATGGCGCAGATCTTAATCTTGACTTTTGTGTTTAACGGAGCGGAGGGAAACGTTGACAGTTGACCAGACGACTGGCCGGCCGGCCAGAGCACCCACCCAGATCCCTCCCTCACTCACCGCAAATGGATCACTATCAAATATCTGTCCGCGCTGCCTGTTTATTCGTTTACACATACATATGTACGTCCGTCCGTCCCCACGCGCAGAGTGGCAATGCAGACGAAATAATTTATTATTTCTGACAAGTTTTGGCAGTGGGAGCTCCTCCTCTTTGCTGTTGTGTTTATATAAATTTCTGTAATTCCTCAACTCGGCTCTCAGAATGTATATATGTGTGTGTGTGTGTGTGTGTGTGGCTTTGCTGCTGCTAATAGAACATTCATATGTACATATGTATGTACCTAAATATATACGTTTGCTGCCTTTGTTGCACGTTCGCTTACTTTGTTGCAAATGTGTACTTCCTCGTGTATGCAGTGTTGCCATTTTAATATTTGGACTTAGCCAGAAAACATCCGCTTTAGGTTCTAACTGTTTTCTTAGATTTTTCTTAAAGTTATTTAGCTCTTTATTTTTGCTCAAAATATTAACTTTCAACATAAAAAGTGTTAAAATGTTTAACACGATGTTTAGTTTGACGTATTTTACGAAAAATAAAGACAAATGCTGGCACGATATTTTAGCGGCAAGTTCTCGTTTAAAAAATGTGAACACCTTATATGTACGCACTGGATAAATATTCAAGTTCTTCTGATTCTAAACTCATCATTTGAAAAGTTACTCTCACAAAATAATTTGGTAACCGAATCTATGTATAGACGTGATGGCACAAATAAAAAATTCCAATAATTGTTAAAATCGCTTTAATGCTAGTGTGAACGCTCTGTGCTTGGCTTCTGTTTTAAATGTGTTGCTGATTATGATGTCCAGTCTCTACTAAGTATTTAAGCTAACGCCTCAGGTATTTCATAATTGCCACAAAATTTGACTTACCTTACTTTCACATTTAATACCATTCAGACCACATCTGTATTTTCTTTTCTTTTACACAGGTCCACAAAAAAAAATCGATGAAAGGTTCCTTTGACCAAACCTAGTCTATTGTATGTTCTTGGGGTCACTGAACTCGAATCTGAAGTCCGTTTTACTCCATCACGTCTAGATTTTTTCCTAACCTCAAAAAACACCTCGATTTTTTTTTGTGGACCTGTGTAATTACTATAAGTTGGCCAGGAAAGGTGGCCCCGAGCTGATATCGGGTTTGGTAAAGAGTGGGAGTACTTTCTCTTTGGTGAGAGTATATGGAGGATGCCTAAACTAAATATTGGCAGCTGTTTACAGAACAATGAATTGGAATCATCTCAAAACTTTCCTTTAAACTGCCTATCATTTTATATTGAACATTTACACCGTTATGAAGTTATAATAACGGCCACAAGTATTTATTTTTTTACTTTTTTAGAAATTACTCAAATTTTGATTTTGCCTTTTATTAGTTTAATTTTTTTGCCCTTAAGCCTTTTCTCTAGGAAAGTTCTGGCAACACTTCGTGTATGTATGTATGTAACAATTCATATGTAAGTATGTGTCTATGTGTGTATGACCGTTCTGGTTGCTGGCCGTCTGCACAAACATCAATCAGCATGAATAGCAAGCTTGTACACTGCCGCTGCCGGTGTCGGCCGTTGGTGCCTGCTGCAGGGGCTGTTAGGAACTGCACTGCAGTGGCAGCAATCATTCCGACTGTCGATGCCTCAGCGGCGGCGCAATGCTGATTATTTTCTCAACTTAAATTGGGTTTATTACTTTAGAGATTTGAAATTGGTGGTTCGGTTTATGCACATATATATGTTTGTATGTTTATCTTCCGGTTTCCCCGCACCACACACACCCACACGCGTCTGCGCCACAGCGCTTCTTGAAGAAATCGTTGGCATGTGTAACATATAGTGGGTGGGTGGCAGCGCCGCCTGTACGTATCGGACATGACAAATAGCATCTATGCTCTGGCCTGACATTAAAACAAATGAATTTTTTGGCCAATTTATGAGTATGTAATTGTGGCACACACAAGCGAATTCCTTTGGGGCGTACCACTTACAGCGTCGTATTGAGGCGAACAGCCCGGGCAGCATTTCCGGCGCGCCATAATGGTGTTGAAGTGAATTTCATCATCATAATGCAAAAACTGTATTGAACCGAATTGGTCACTCAGATACAAACACACATACATATGTTGATGCATTTATGAATTTGTGTACGTGTCATTTATCAAAAATTGCCAATTGCATATCCCCGGGAGATTGCCTACATTTAAATTTAGACTTTTACTGTAGTTGCCTATAAGGGCGTGTGTTTGGTAACTAATCTATTTACTTGAAAGGCAAAAGTATCTAAAAAATTGTTCAATGAGTATCTATCAAGGCGAATTCATACCGGTGGTGTTACCGGAGCAGCTGATTTCAAGGCGGATTGTGCTGATTGGCAAAACTACACAAAAATTTTCAGCCAGCCCACTCGCGACATATTTATCAACCCCTTTTAAATTTCATACAAAATAGATTAAACCTGGCTACAAGCAGTCCGCGTAAGTTCTCCATTAAATTTATGTCGAGAGAAAGTAGCTCAATGTTAGGGTCGTCGAACCAACTCTTGTTGATCTATTGTTGTTGTTGTTATAACAGCCTTTAAATTTCCTAAAGAGTTTTTGGGAAATAATCCGGTTTCGTAGACCTTGAACGTGTTCTTGAGAACGTGTTGATCTACTGACAAGAATCGTTGCCAATCTTGCTGAAGATTTAAAGATTTGCCAGCATTTTCAGCGCTATAAGGCAACAAGCAGTCATAGAGAACACTCCGGCACTTCAAGCTCTTCATTTGAGTTTATGTAAAGGGGGTTTTTGTGTACCGCTGGAACTAAAAGCGCTCTACGCCATCACCGAACCTCCACCCGAAGTTTCGCCTGAAAGATGACATCTCAGGGCGGATTCGTGAGAAAGGGAGCAGAGTAATCTGATAACAGATATTCCGAGTTGAGGCAAGATTGAAATAAAACTAATGTCATTATAGCATATCGTCAGCTAAGGGTGAAAGGTGCCAGGTCCGTTTATTTTAAATTGTTCAGGAGAGACGAAAAATCGATGTACTTTCGTATTACCCACCATTCTGGATCAAAAACTAAATTTCGAAAAAAAATGATTTTGGCATTACCACAAAAATACACATTTAACCTAAAACCATAGCCAGATCAACTTAAAACATTCAGAATATGAAGACTGCCGCATTATAACACTCACACGCCAAAGTGGCGCTTCTGCCTCTAAAAAAAAGTAGAAGCAAAACAGAAAATCTTTGGCCAAAAAGAATCGCAAAGGCATAACGTGCAACAAACCTCAAATACACAGAAAACCAAAGCCATAGACAGGTGGGTAGATGGATCGCTGGTTGCGCACAGCAGTGCCATAGAAGCACGCCTCCTATTTAATATCATCCAGCCGACGACTCTTGCTGCCACATTCCCACAAAGCAAACCCGTCATTGCAATGCGGACAAACAGTCAACGACAGGCAGTGAGGCAACAACCGTAGCAACAAAAGCAAAACATAATAGGAACATCAAAAGCGGGGGCCAACAACAAGAAATGGAGAAAAATTATAAAATATGCACATAGGTATATGTATGTATGTGTGTTTGTTTAGCACTTTCGCTGCTGCTGTCGTAGCATTGCCAACATTGCTGCTGTGACCTCCACACTGACAGATAGAAATGCAGATGTTCGTATGCGTGTGTGTGTGTTTGTACAACCTTGCGAAAGTGTTAACTCAGATCTGAATCCCCCTGCCAACGTTGGCGTCGCAGACTATCAGCGCCAGCCACTAAGCCGAATCGATGTTTGTTGTGAAAACTCACTTTTTGCAGGCAGCAAAAATGCTGCCTCTTCACATCTGCACAAACATGCCACAGATGCAAATGTTTGCAATATCGAATGCTGACAGTTCTGATTGCTAAGGATTTGCTGTCACTAGCTGTTAGTTAGTTTTTTGCTGGCGGCAGTTGTTGCCTTCGGTGTGACCAATGTCACCGCCTTTCGGTTACGAATAAATATGCAAGCAAATATTTATTAAGTGAGTGAGCAACTAACATACATATGTGCATACATATATGCATTCGATGAGTATGTTGGTATGTAGTTATGTATGTATGTACATATGTACTTGTGTTTGTAAAAATGTGAACGACTTTGCAAATAAAGCAACCACTTTGAAATACATAGAAGTTTTCACTTGTCAATGTGTTTTAAAATCATACAGATGGCATTAGATGGCGCCTAAACAACTTGGCTTTTTGTACTTATGTATGTATGTATACTCTCCTGCATACATCTGCACGTATGTATGTACATTAGATCGTACCACCTTACAGGCAAAAAAAAAATTTCGCCGCGTCTAAAATATTTTTTAAGGCAATTTCGTCGGGTCGCCTTTTTGAATTTTTCGGTGGTACTAATGTTGATGCGTCAATAGTTCTTTTTAGATAGTTCAACTGTATTAAGCGAAATAATTACTGACATTAGGATGATAACTGAGATTTGGTGCGTATGTGCTAAAACGGATACTTGGCGTCAATGACTTCTGAAACAAAAAAAAATTTCTCCTGGAGACAACTACATCGATATATCATACCTTAAGATCGGACTATAAATGTCGAAGATATGACGAAACATATCAAAAGGCCCAACGTTTTGCATATGTAGCTAGCAGACTGCTCTCTACTAATACCTTACAACAAATTGAAAGATTCGATTTTATTAATCATTGAAATTTTCATCCTTGGAGAGCCCAAATCGAGTTTTCCTCATAACTATTTTCGTTACTACTCACTGATGTAAATACCTCAAGAGTTTTTGGGATGCCATGGCGGTTGAGTTGCGTATTAACATGAATATTTTATGAATGGAATTATGGAATTTCCTAAATTATAACCTTTACGGGGGCTCCACAATGTTAGCTTGGAGTTAAAGGGTTTTTGATATGCTTTCTGTTGTTAGGTCGGAATTAAATTTCCCTACCCTAATGGCATAAATAAAATGTTTGCGAAACTGAAATATAGCCGAAACCGAATCCACGTTGATGTTTTAAACAAAAGAAAATACTTAAAAAAAAAAACACTTAACTCCAGCTGACTTTACAAACAATCCTTCAGTATTCATAAAAATAGAACTTTATAGCTGCTTCTTTGACTTTCAGAAAATGGTACGCACTTAAACTTCAATAAAAAAGATAATAATTTCTTGACAAAAAGGAATTCACAACGCCTAAATGTAGACTATGCGAAGCACATCAAAGTGCTAACAGCCCGCTAATTTGAGCCACTCTTCACTTCCTCGCTTATTGCACATATTTTGAGTGCATTTTGGTGCGTCTCAATTTGCGATAACTTTTTTTATATAAACGCGCATTCGTAAACGCGCAACCGCCCTGCAGGGAAAGCTACTCTTTGTGTACTAGAATTCTGCCAGTTTGCGATTCAGCCCAACTAGTTCACGTTCTATCCTTTTTTAATGTTAGCGACTGGTATTTTTGGCATGGCGATGTCCTACGAGATGTTAATTGTCAGGCTACATACCAGTTGATGAGATCGTGTGCCAATTCATCCCAGCAAAGCACTGACGTGGTATTCCTAACAGTGGCGGATTTACCGTAAAGGCAACATAGGCAGGTGCCTAGGGCGGCAAAAATTAGGGGCGGCAAAATTCGAGTTGAAAAAAAAAACAAATTAATTTTTTTTATCACGTTAGCTGCACAGAAAATAGAATTTGTGTTTGTACATTTTAATACATAAATTTGAGAATCAATTACGCAATAAGAAAATAGGACAACACCGTTAGGTATTTATTTTTGATATTATTTAAATGATAATATTTAAAAATACTTATTTAGTATCCTTTACTTTTGTCTATTAAGTATTTATTCAGGTCTTTTATTGAATTTTTAAAGTTAATTAAAAAAATAATAACTAGTTAATTGCTAGTTTTATGGCACAAGTATTTCTTTCAATATGTATGTTTTGCAAAATGGCTTACTTATACGGGAGATAAATTAGCATACTATCCCATTAACTGGTATGATGCTACTAGTATTTCTACTAGTAGATGCTACTAGTTCTACTACTAGCCTGACAATTGACATCTCGTAGGGCATCGCCATGTTAAGAATACCTAGTCGCTAACACTTAGAAAGGATAGAACGTGAACTAGTTGGGCTCAAAAGGTAAACTGATGGAATTCTAGTTAACAAATAGTTAGGGGATTCCCTTAAACGCGAAGAGCAGAAAACTCGAAAACCTCGAAAGTTTTCGAGGCTGTTTTTGGGAATGCACCTTTTTTCAGCCTCGTAAACAATGGAGAAATTCCGAAGTTTGACAGCTCATTCAGAGTTTTTTGTATAATACATCGCATCAGCTGAAATAAATACATATAAAATCAGCATTGAAAATGCCACGAAAAAGTGAAAAATGTAAATTGTATGAATTTATTGATCAAAACGCAGTCAACAATTATAAAGGCAACACTGAAACTTACGAACGACTTTTCGAGGCTTTTTTCGCGACTAATTTGCCTCGAAAGTTTTCGAGGCACGCGAAAATCGCCACTCATACAATTTTTGACAGTTGTTTTTCGAGGCTGGAAAAGTTTCGAGGTTTCGTGGTTTTCGAGCCACTTTCGAGCTTAAGGGAATCCCCTAAGTAGCTTTCCCTGCAGGGTATGTGTCTTGGGCGAAGTAAAGGTCTGCATACATACATACATACATACGTACATATATAAACATATAATACGGCGTTTCCACAATTCATAATTCGCTCTCCCGTTCGCAATTTGCACTCCCGTTCATCATTCGCCTTGTCAATTACCTTCCGAATTACGAAATTCGCCATACAAAATACCGAGAACTAATTACCTCATTTTTTGACGAACGAATGACGAACGAATCGGTGTCTTCTCAAATAATTTTCGGAAGCATATCGAAGTTTTCACCGGCCTTGGCTGCCAAACGTATTACTAATGTGTGTCGTGGAAAAAGGGTAACTCACGAATTACTTAGTGAATTACGAAGCGTGGAAACATCGTATAATTTTCCTTTTGAACCTGTTATAACACCGTTGAACGAACACGTAAAAATCTATATAGAAAACATACATATATGCGTGTTAGTATAGAAATACGTAGAGAAAAATTTCATGTAAATTGTCTGCGATGTGACGTAGCGTTGTGCGTATGTTGCGCTTCACTTTTTTTACATTTTATTGAGTCGTAAATTATGATCAAATTTAATGAACGGTAAATTAAGGCAATAAATTATGTGTGCGCATGTGCATATGTACATACATACATATGTAAGTGTGTGTGTGTGCCAGCGAAAGCTTTACTTAGTCAACGACGGAAAAAGTAATAAGTAAGAAGAAACACATGCATGCGTGCATATGATGTCGTCAACGCGTCAACCTGCGTGTGTGTGTAAGTGAGCGTTCGCACGCGCGTAACCACAACGCGCCACCTTTAAAATGAAATTAAATTACAACATTCGAAAATTTCGTACGCAACACTAACAGTACAGGACAGTACAAGCAACCACCGCCCCTCCTTACGCCCACACTTCGACTTCATCCATTTGGCAACTTTGCTTGAGACTGCCAATACTACTACATAAATACATACATATGTACTCTTTGTCTTCATCATTTCTGCAGAGCTGAAAAATTACAAGCTTTTCGGAAGATTCGCAAAAGACCAAATATATGGTATTGGTGGCTCGCGCCTCAAAGGAAGATCCTTTTTCTCATGATACTGTCCTTTGACTTTATTTATTTCTCTAAAATTTGTTTTTGTCCTTAATTTCAATAATTGTCCTTTAAAGGTAACGCTTTTCTTACATAACAGCCTAGTAGTAGTCTGGCCGTACTTGATGACATTTTAAGGCGGGGCATTCACAAGGGAAGTGCTGGACAGATTCTATCTCTTATTCGTCTCTTCAGCTTCTGCAGAAATCTCTATACGGGCCCGAGCCTGACAGTTCTTTTAATTATAGAATATCCCTTTGTTGCAATGAAAATTCAAGTAAATGGGCTGACCAGCTGTGAAGATACCACTTAAAAATATACGTCAGCCTCATTCGTTCAAACGACAGACTGACAAATTAAATTTAGGATAGCTCCTCCCAGGTATTTCAGTGGAGTCATTGACATTGCCGGACATAAACCCCAGTATTTCCATGGCATTTGTCACTAACAAAGAATCCTGTCTTGAATACGTTTGCTGCCAGGGACAATTGACCCAGAAAATATGCCGCCGCCGGCTTTAAATCCAGAAATTCGCCGCAGCAGTTAGTCCACTCCGAAAAACTTTGCACTTTTACATTTTTTCAATTAAAAAAAAAGTCTCCCATCAGCAGCAGCAATAAAAGAGGTTTAATCAAGCATTTTCAGTTAAAAAATCTGAGCGCAAATTCTGAATCGTTTTTTGTATCTCAAATGTGTGCAAACACACTTCACCAAAATTCCATTAATTACTACATAGATATCTACATATGTATGTACATATGTCTAATTCCAAACTCTAAAGCGAATGAGCAAATATCTCAAAGTGCTTTGTAATCATTGCATAAATCGAAAAACTTCCTGCCGAACTCATATTTTAATTTATTTTCTTTTGTTTGCTGGCCAGCTCATTGGTAATTACACTTAAAAGCATCAATAAACTCCCGTTTTCCTGCATTCATTTATGCAATTTTGCCTTAGTAGTAAGTCAGCATAAATATTTTATGAAGTTCTATGAATTCAGCAACAAACAGATGCATTACAATCACCTCTTCACCAAACAGGCAGGCAGGCAGGTAAATAGGCATTCATTTCGTCGCTCATTCATGCATAGATTAAAGCATTCGTTCAATGTTTACAAGGATAATAGTTTGCAATTTCCTTTCATTTGCTGCGCAAAAACTGGCCATCAATAGAGCAAAGCGATGCAAAAGCAACAATTTTCCACACTAATACTGCATAACTTTAGAAGAGCGAATTGAATACGACGGCGCTGGACTGCTCTGCATTTATGTAGGTGAAGAGGTGTGGAGTAGAGTGAGCAAACCCACTCATATTGTATGCTTGTTAATGGTGTGAATTGTATTGGAGTGGAGTGGAGTGGAGTGGATTGGCTCGAACTCGAATTGGCAATGAAAGTTGCTTGCACTTTATCTGGTCGGTAATAATTTAAATGAACTGTAAATGAGTGCGGAATGACCGATGAATAACACTGATAAAAGCGATACACCAACAAAGCCCCGTTTATATTCCAGCCCACCATTATATGTATGGATATGTATAGGTGGCTTTTAGCGAGATGTGGCTGTTTGTAGGACGCATCCGCATCCTCATCATTAGCATGAGCAATGAGCAACACAAACGCCAACTCGGACTCAACAAAGAGCTTGGCAATGCTAGCTTTCCAGCGTCTACATATGTATCTGACTGTCTGCTCATTTAGCCGAAAGCAGAGACATTTTGTTTGGCTATCTATCTGACTGGCATCTGTGTCTGCTGGCCTGTATGTCTTTTGCAATGCAGCAGCATTGAGTGTGTGTGTGTGTGTGTGTATGGTTGTGAGTGAGTTGCGATATCAAAAATTACTGCATTGCCGTATTTTTCTTTGACCATGAACAAACCGTAAAGGACTTGTGCACACATATGTACATATTTTCACACAAACAAACTCACTCTTCTGCAGCATCACATATGTATCATCAGCAACAGCAGAGAGGACGGGCAGCAGGGTCGTCGGCAAAGGCCATTACCGCCTGCATTATGCTGTCTGAATATATCTAGTTAATGGCAGCAAAGATCACTGCAGCTAACGAGAAGAGAGTTAGGTGCCGAGTGGGCGACGACTACAACAACAAATGCTGGTACGCCCACAAGCTAACCACCAGAGTACAATGGTGATGGTCATTTTCACCTTAATAAACCCGCACGTATGCCTCGATTACAGTTATGTATGTATATACATAGGTATGTGGTTGTATTTAGTAAAGTTTTCACCACTTTCCTTTGCTGGTATGTTCTTTGGAGTACCTACATTTCGAAATATCGGATGGGTGAGTGAATTGCTTTTTCTCACTCCGCCCCACATACAAGCTCGCCCTGTGCCTGGAATGTGTAGCCATAAACTTGTTAATTGTCAAAAATTTGTGCGATAAAATGCAAAGGTTGCTGGCCGCACATACATACATACATATCTATGCTAATGCAATTCGCCATCAGTGTGTGCGTGTGTGTGTGCTTTTGATATGCAGATTTGCATACTTTTATGCGACAGCATAAATTCATATTCGTCCTAGTATTATACATACTTATACATATGTATGTGGCAATGTGCGCGTTTGAGTGTCGGTGTTTCAGGTGTTTATTGGTGGTTGCGAAATTGAGATTGACACTTGTAGTTTGCATTTTCGCATTTTCGCATTTTGCACTCTCAAAAGCTTTGCTTTGCAAATTTTAATTGCTTCACTCTAATGGTTTTGTGGTTACGGCAGTGCGAGTGAGTGATAATTTTTGATAGGCGACAGACCCAGAGATAACCAGAGGATACGCATGAACGTTACGAAGCAGTTGTATGTGTATGTATGTATGTACTGCAGCTCCATAGCTGTAAGTGGGTGTAATTTAATATGAAGAGCAAGAAGTGTATTGTTTTGTGCTTAAAAAAGGAAAGCGAAAAAACAGTTTATTTGGTGAAAACTTCCTTAAGGCCTGTGTGAGAAATATTGTAAGAAAATAAAGAGATATACATATGTACGTGCGGACTAGCTACAAAACTAGTGAGCCCGCATGACGTTAAAATTTAATTTAACTTTTTCAACACTGCCCCAAAAAAAAACCCAAATAAATATTCCAAATGTTTCATTTAAATCCATCCAGCCGTTTCTGAATGAAGAGAGGTTTTTCATTTCATAAAATTTCGGATCCCCTTTAATCGCTCAAAAAAAGTTCTAACTTCAAAAATAAAACTTTATGACATATCTACAGTCCCAGTTCTTTAATTTGACATCAAATAACCGAGCAGATCTAATGGCACAAAAAAAAATGTCTTCACGTATTATGTATGTACATAGTTAGTTAGAAATTACTTTTCGAATAGCTGGCAACCCTATTAAAAAATATTTCCAAACTAAAGTTTTCTTAAATCTTTTTGTTTAAGACTCATATTTTAATATTTCATCTCGATTTTGTATGAGTCAAATAAGTTCGACTTTGAAAACAGGTGACCACCCTCTTTAAAAGTATTTTTAAATTTAAATCTTTTTTTATGCTCTTTTTTCTGACCTTATGATACTTATTTCAATTAGTTGATGAATTAAACTGAATTTTATTTTTTAAACACGTGGCTACTATCCTTTATGCAGATCAAAAATAAGTCCTTTTTAAACCCACTTCGATAGATTTAGTGATTCATTTAACTTATTAAATAAGAATTAAAAAATCGAAATGTTCAAACTCTTTTTGGCTTGACACCCATGTTTTAATATCTCATAGAATTTGTGTATAATTTAATTAAATTCGAATTTTAAAACAGGTGGCAAGCCTGTTCAAAGTATGTTGAACCACGTATGCTGAACCTTCTTGAACATCTTTCGTCTGGCACCCATACGGTTCCCCTTAGTTCAAATTTTGTTTGATTTTTTAAACAGATGGCAACCTTTATATATGTAGATAAGAAATAAAACCATTTCAAAACCATTGCTGTTGATACCCATAAGTAATAATTGATACAATTTATTAAAAGAATTATGAAAATTCAACAAACTTTAATTATTACACCCAAAAATTTTAAACATTTTATTAACAATTTTTAGAAAAATTTAAGGTACGCTGTTTTGTAGCGTCGATATTTAATAATTTTTTTCCCCTCCATATAAAAGTAATTGTTGAGCATATTTTGTATGGGAGTAAATGCTCAAGACCTTGAGACATTTCATTGCGATTAAAGTCATTGGTATGGTCTAGAAAGTCAGAAACTGGGTACCTCACGAGCTAAATCCAAGAGAGATCTTCTATCATTTGAGTTGATTTTTTGAAAAAAAATATATATATATTATTAAAATTAATTTGAGTTATAAAAAGCGCGAGTTTTTGGGGTACTGCCCAATCGGACCAGTTCACGTAAATCTTAATACTGAGGATAGTTTCAGAATGTAATAGATTTTATAATTCCAATGCAAAAACAGTGCCGATTTTTTTATGAAGAGTCATGCACCCTAATGTACATACATTCACATATGCACTACAAGAAAGCTCGAAGTGTGCTTTCCAACAGTTCGTAAACATGGTTTTATTTGAGGTTAAGGTTTCTGACCACAGAACACCTAAGCGCCTTTTTTTAACAACTTTTAGAAGTTTTACAACTGAAAGATTTTTAAATACTTTTCTACAAAAAAAATTTTAACTAAAACTCACATCAAATTTATGCAAGCACAAAACGTACGCTTCAACACACATATCGCTATTTTTTTTTTAATAAAAGAAGTAAAAATCGTCGTGCTGCCAGATTTTAATTACCCGTCTAAATGACTATTTTAAAAAGCTATTCGCTGCACTTATCGCTTCTTCCGTACAAACAATCTTAATGAGAGCGTTTTGTAGCGGCCGGCAGGCAGTCAAACGGATGCGCGATGTGCAAAGAAGGATGACCGAATCGCTGAAGACTGAGTACATATTTTCACATACATACGTACATATGTATGTACTCGTATGTAAGTAGATAAGCACATATTTCTTCATACGATTAAGGCTGACTCAAATTACCAAAACAGCAAAAATTGCATTGTATTGTCCGACATGCAACATCAGCATTGCCATGTACATTAGCGTGGGCCGAAAATCCGCTTTTTTAGAATTTTGAACGGCAATAGCAAAAATACGGTTCATTATGCTTTACAAAAATCTGTGGAAAATTTGGAATTTTTTGGTCATTATCTTAGGCTCGCCCAAGTCGACCAAAGTTCAATATGCTCAAAAAATAAAAATTAATAAATTAATTAATTAAAAATGTTCTTTTACAAAATTGCAATAATCCTCTAAAGTATTAGTCCTACATAATTTGGTATATGGACCTTTTTTGTAGAGAATCGAATTTGTTAAAAAAAAAAAATTGTTTAGTACTTGAACTTTGATGGACTTGGGCGAGCCTAGGATGTTGACCAAAAATTTTCACACAGATATTTTTTGGAGCATAATGAACCATATTTTTGCTATTACCAATCAAAATTCTAAAAAAACGGATTTTCGGCCCACGCTAATGTACATAATACCAGCGCAATCAAATCAATCTTCATTTCCCAACATTTAAGTTTGCGCTGCAGCCGGGCAGCACGGCTCGCGAAATGAAAAATATTAACTCATTAAATGCGAAGAAGTGGGAACAATAAAATATTAAAAGAGCTGTAAGTAAGTAATATGTAATTGTGCCCGTGTTGAACAACGAGTCATTACTGTTAGTGTTATTAAGAAGTAATAAAGCCAATTTGAGCTAGTAAAATATTTTAATTTTATGACGAAATAAAAATAGCTTAACGTAAATATGCATACTTATGGGAAAAAATGCTGATCATATTCCAAATTGTAAAGGTATTCGCGTGAATATAGGATTGTAAGCGTCCCGCACCAACTGGTCCAATTTCATAAGGATGTTTTTTTTTTTGCCTTTGCAACACCCGGCATAAAAAGTTTTTTTTGTAGTGTGTTATAAACAACAAAAAATCACAAACGTGCCATGAAATGATCGTCAAGCGGCAAACCGTAGTAAACATATCTACGCATGTGTGCAGATTCTTCACTGATCCTAATCAAATGCAAATTTTTAAACGCACATACACGTATGTATGTACATACACGTGAATAATTTTTGCCGCCAATCAGACTGTCTGGACTAGGAAGCAGCCGAGAAAAAAACCAATTCAGCCACACTAACCGGCATCTAGCACAAGCAGTTAAGTTGTTGTTCTTCTTCATCTTCGACCACGGAAGTGGTTTTGACGGATTTTTGCTTTAAATAATTACCACTATTGTTAAGATAAGCAACGTGTTGGACACCAACGCTTTGGTTGCCATCGCCCGATCGCCATCATCGTAATTGCCGTTTAATCTCTATGCCACGCATATCGCTGCTTGTATCTACTAAGTGGGCCAGACGGCGCTTACAAAAGCCTTTTTTGACGCCTTGCCACATACATATGTTTTACATGTCCAATACATACACACATATGTACAACATATTTACATAATTATTTTTGCTTTTTGTTTATTTTTTTTTTTTGTGTAGTTATTGTTATTTGTGCGAAATAATAAATAATTTTTACAACAGAGATTTATTCATTGCTGCGAATTGTGGTTGAATGCATGAGTGCTATGCAAAATACATACATACCGTGTAAATTAGATCCTCATTGCGTATGCAAATTGCCGAGGATTAGGAAAATTAGCATAATTAGGCTTAGATAAGAAAATTTGCATACTCAATTTGATGTGAGTGCATTTTTCAATTATTCGCGTAGGCAAAAGTTGTGGCTTGGAGTGGTAGGACAAGATGCAAATACATACAGTGGCAACATTTGTATTCACATTTTTTATGTACACAGTGGTGGGCAACTATGTACATGGGGACCTACTCCACTTATAAGCGCTTTTCGAGAATAACGTAAAATACAACCTGGCATCTTTGTTCATTTCTTTATCACAATGAAACCTAAAAATATGCATCACTTAACTATAAGCGAGTTAAAAAAAAAAGTTTAAATATATATTTGGTTTATAGTTATGTGGTACATAGTTTGAGGCTTCGTTTTCTGCATAAAAATTCACAGTCTATTTATCACGTAAAATCTTATTTTTGTGGTAGTAGAAAGCACAATAATGGTGCGTTAAGATTTCTAACCTCCTTACAAAAGGACTGTAAGTTTAAATATTTTTTTATGATAAAAATCTTTTATGACAATCTATTAGCTGAATTTCGAAGGGTCCTTGGAAAGCAATCATACAACCCGACATCAACAGCCAAGTTCCCTACCGCACCTTAAAAGTGAATTTGTTTTCCCCGTTTGTCTTAAAGTTGAATCAGGCCCCCATTAACCTCCTTCGCGGCCTTCTGCGCTTAGGAGAGAGACGTTATTCGAAGACCCAAAAAATCGAAATTTTTACGTAAATACTTTTTGTTACCCTAGAAACAAGAATTTCTTTAAATTGAATGTGAAACCCTTTAAAAAATCCATTTTCATTCACCTTTCCTGCTGATTTGCATGTTGGTGGTCTCGTGCGCTGTATCCATTGTAAGTGCATACATATGTACCCGCATCGATACGAAGCAAACCGGACACCGGACCGCTTATCACAATAGAAACATCGCAAACGGCGCGATCATTCTCAGCAGCAACAACAATAATTACAAGACCATTAAGAGCAGCAGGAAAACAGTAGCTACACCTTCATACAGATAACAGCAACGCTTACACCGCTCAGTCATTTACGATTACACTGACAAGAACACGACAATTTTTATTGACATGTTGGACATTTATTGCTGTGCCACGATTGCAGCAAATATTCAAGCAAAGATCCTGGGAAACAACGGCAAGCAGCGCGCCGTCAGCTGAGTGGGCTGGGCTGGGCTGGGCTGGGCGGAGTGGGCGGCTGTGTGGCGTCATGAAGCGATCAAAATCGAGCAGAGAAAATATGACATTTATGAGGCACATTAACGATAGTCGCCACCATGCAAGATAAGATACTCGTTACATTATGCTGGAGCTGCAGACACGTTTTGTAATTTGCAGATTATTGCTAGATTTTGTAAAAAGATAGATTAGCGGGGTGTAGAAGTGAGGAGATGAACAGCATGGCTGTCAATAAAAAAGAAACTGTACTTTATTTAGATCGACAAGGGGAAAGTACATGAGAAAGATTTCCTACAGACTAGAGATGCCATTTTTAAATCGAAGATCGATTAATCGAACCCATCCAATTCGATACGCGAATCGATTCAAAATATTCATTGATGCATATTAATTTACGGTTTACCTCAGAAAATCTATAAATTTTTAAAGAAATTTGAATTGGAGGCTGGCACCTTCCGCCTTTCTAACTTGAGAGAGCAAAGACCAAAGAATTCAATGACCTTCCTCTCCTTCCCCTCTGTCTAAAGGGCTCTGCATGGAAGGCTCTTGGGAATAATTCTATATAAAATGTTGGCTATACTACAACAAAACCTCAAAAAATCAGAATTCCAAACATTATGGAAATTTTCATAAAAATATTGCACTCCTTAATTACTCCTATTGGAAAAAATTTTAGTACGTATGCAGTTTTTCAGCAAATCTTCTCTAAAAAGGGTAAATACAGAGTTAGGTAAAACAAAGAAAAAACTAAAAAGCGTCCGTATTTCAAAAAACCCCTACATACTATTACTCGATACAAAAATCTACATATTTTTTATTCGGATCTTTCATCTATATTTTAAAGCATAAAATTGTATTTCAAATTCAAGCTGAATATTTGGTTCTCAGATTTTTGCTAAGTATTTGTCTGCTCCGATTATGAAACAGTTATCAATTTGAGGTTGGCCACTAGCAGCAGTGATCGGGCTTCTACCACATTGTGGTAGATCTACCACTTTTTTGAGCATCTACCACACCTACCACACAAGGTCTGAAATCTACCACATATTCGCGTTTTTGAGTAGTTTTATTTTTGCTCAACATAATTTTCTTAATTTTAAGAGCAAAAATTGTCCAACACTAAACACTAACAACAGGCAGAATGGGAGGATAAAATATGTAAACCTTAAAATAGTAAATTTTCTCAACATTCAAATTTTCGACAGGAAACATGGTTTTATTGTGTTAAATTGCAAAATATATGATTTATAAAAAAGAATTAATAGCGAAAATGTTAAAAAAAACGCAGATTTTTGTAAAAGTATTAGAAAATTTCAGTATATCTAAAGTTTCTAAAGCGTTGTTTACTTATACTTGAGAATTGTCAAAATCGGCAAATCCCCAGTAGCGGTTTCTGGAAAGTGCCACATTTGTTCGCTACATCGTGATGTGATAAAAAGAAAAGCAGGCTGCACTCCGCAAGGTTGCAGGAATCTTTCAAAATATGTTCGAAAAATATCTTGAACAGCTTTACACTGTCAAGGAAAAAAACTGCCAAAACTCAACGGAATTTTTAGCAACTTCAATCTTGCACTTTATTATACTAAAATTAATTTTTTTTAGATTCTAACTAAAATGTTTGCTTTTTTTAAATATTTTTATTGAGCTTTGTACCACGATTGTTTATTAGGAAAAATTGAAAAAGCAACAAAGTCTAAGCGGTAGAAGTTATAGCACTATTTCGGAGATCACCACATCTCCTCATCAGACTTCTTTTTTTTGGAGACTTCGGCAGGGATCGAACCTGCGTAATCGATGTTCAAAGTCAGAAGCGTTAACCACTGAGCTATGTACATCCCGTAAACTCTTGTTGCTAATTCATTTTCCTTATTCAACCAACTACTATCAAGTGCAGCTGATTTGCCGCTATTTAAACTCGACAGCGTGGTTGTTGTTGTCAATTCTATACATCCATTTGCTTATTTGCTTTTTTGTATAGTTTCAGGCAGGCTCTTCCTAAACTATGTATTTGTCAATGTTATTGTGGCTTGTTAACATTTTATTTTTAATATTTTTATTGAGCTTTGTACCACGATTGTTTATTAGGAAAAATTGAAAAAGCAACAAAGTCTAAGCGGTAGAAGTTATAGCACTATTTCGAAGATCACCACATCTCCTCATCAGACATCTTTTTTCTTCATGCAATTTAGGTTAAACCTTGCAGAATATTTTTAATTTTTGTAGAAAGTTTGTTCCCAAACCTGAGATCTACCACTTTTTTTTGAAATCTACCACATTTTTTCCAGATTCTACCACACAAATTTTTTTTCAAAGTCCGATCACTGACTAGCAGTCCAGCGGCGACCGCGATTGGGAAAAAATGGTTTGGCATAAGTGCAATTTATTAGGGTGCCCGTCTTTCAAATTAATTGAAATTATATAAATATACAAGTTGCGTGGATAGATTTTTTTAATTCGGCATAATAGGCAAGGTTTTTAAAAATAATTTGACAACTTAAAAAAAAAACACAATTAGTATTTACATACTTAATTGACAAAGCTGTATCTTGCGTTTCATATGTAGATTAGTTAAAAATTTGCATAGCTAACTGGGAACTTTTAATAGAATATTCATAACGAGTGCCGCAAAAAATATACGTATTTATGCGCACATCCATACATACAGTTAAGCTCAACATATTAAGTTTTATATCATAGGCCTGCGATATTTTGACAAATTTTTAAATTTCGATTAATTTTTATTGAATTTTTATAAATAAATGGAAATACGGATTTAAATGCTGATTGTTTTATAAAAACATAGCAAACAATAAATACCTAACGAAAATGGGAAATAGAGATAACTGGCGAAAATGTTGCTGATTTAGTTAGTTGAGCACAAGGGTACATAAATATGCATAACTAGTTATATGTATATGTATGTGTCAAAAAATGTTTACGCTAATTTGCTACATATGTCAGTAGATTCAATTCAACTCAAGTCATTCGTGGTTATTTCAATATTGTCAGCCGCCTTGTAAACTGGCAATACATACCATACTATTGTACAACCACCCTGCTAAATGCTGTGGATCCAGTTAAAAATTCACAACAAATACATATATGTGGCACGTGCGGCGGCGCCCTTCGATCTCAGACATATTTGTCTTCCCTTTTTCTTTTAAGCCAACAATTTATGACTAGGCGATACATTCATTAACACGCTGTGAATTACTAGCGTTAGCAGTTTATTAGAAAATGATATACGGGTCCAGACTCTGTTTTTTGGGGGGGAAGCGCGGCAATTTCGCCAATGCATTTAGAATTTTTGCTCTTTACTAAGGGTTGAAAGGCTGCTGCGACACAGACACGACAACGACACAGACTCTGACAATTAGTTTGTGCGGAAATGTAACGAAAATTTGTTTATATTTTACTTGGGGCTAAATTTAATAACCATAAAGTTATTTGGTTTCAAATAGAGAGGACAATGCTTGTTAATGGGTAAGTGGATTAATTGACGATGCAGTCGAGTTGGAGTGAATTGGCATTTCGAGCAAATTCGCGATTTAAAGCGCATTACACACATATGATCACGAGTTGTAACATTTTTCGGCAAAAACGCCTTAGAAAAATCCTTTTCTACAGTTTTGTATAAAGAACAAGATTCTAACGCGAAATTGTATTTAAATGAAAATTTGAAAAATACATATATATTAAAACAAGTAAAGAAGTACTGTAAGGTCGGGGCGAAACTGAATTTTATTTATATAAACGTCGCAGGTATCAAATATCTCTTAACTACCTTTGCATGGATAAGCAGGCGGGGTTTTCCCTATTTTAAACATTTTCGATATTATGTCGAGTTAGACCTAATGAAATAATTGAACCAAATTTGGTAGAAATCGATAAAGCGGTTTGCCGAGATAGAACTTCGTAGTTACCCTGCAGTGAAAAATTATCAATTACCAACTTATAGTTAGCTTTTTGGCGAGATTTCGATTAATACCTCACTTTTAATTAGCTATGACAAAACCAACTTAAAGTGAATTGTAAAGTCGTGCAGGAATCATGCAGACGCAATCGGGAGTTGGTTTTCTTTACAAGTTTCTATTAAATATCCTCATACAAAAATTACTTTCAATACACTTTTTTTCTGAACTTCGCAGATTCTTTTTCATATTCAGGACAAATAAAAGGAAGATCGAAATTTTATACTATCATTTTGAAGTTATGTCTGACGGTGTTCGAATATGGGGCCACCCAGAGCAGAATATGTAAACAAATATGAAATGTAATAAAATAAAGTAAATAAATAAGTAAATAAAAAAGTAAAAAAACAAAAAAATATTTTGTTTTTCTTATTGATATTTTATGTCCAAAAGTAGTTAGTTACAAGTTAGTTGACATGTAATGCAGAGGTATCCAGGTCTGACTTTTTTGCGGCCATCGCCCCACAAAAGTAGTTAGCTTTTTTCGAACAAAATACACAGTTAATAGTGTTCGCGTAAACAGACTAAAGTTAGGTATAAGCTAACGTCACTCCCTGCAGGGTATAAAGTGGGCGGTGCTACGCCCAATTTCTAAAAGTCTATAACAGTCTTATTTATTGTTAAGAGGTTGTTGTATTTATTAGCTTGGAAGTGAATTAGCGTCCTCAGTTATTGAAATATCGGAGTTTTCGTATTTCTGAAGTTTACCATTATGCGGGTGTAATTTTACCCCGATTTGAATCGGCAAGCGGAACATCAACTTTGAATTAGTCGAATCCCCTCTAATACGGTAGACAAACGGGCTCGATTATTTGCATAACTAGCCTAATACGGTAGACAAACGGGCTCGATTATTTGCATAACCAGACTTAATTTCCTTTAACTCATGCATTTTCCTCTTTAAAATGAGCATAAGCAGCCGAACATATGCACGAAATTTTTGGGAATTAACTCGAATCCGGGGAATTTTCGATGACAACACTGGTAAAAACGGCCAGTTGTTGTCTTTTGTACAAGTAAGCAAACGAAGCAGTCGAGTTTCGCGTACGCGGTAGCCGAGTGGTGCCTGTAGCTGCCAGGTTCGATACTCGGTTGGAGCGATTGCGAAAAAATTTTTTGTTTTTATTATTTATTTTATATTTTTTTATTATATATTTTACTTTATTTTATTTTCATTTGCTTTATTTTATATCACATTTCTTATTTTACTATTAGTTAATTTTAATTTTTAGAGATGAATTTTGTTAAAAATTCAACAACAACTAACTGAAAGTAACGTAAAAAAAAATATAGAACTTATAAAAAAAAGAATGAAAAAGAAATAAAAAAAAGTATACTGGCCGTGGGACTCGAACCCACGACCTTGCGGCTGGTTTATTCGCATTACTGCCGTCTGTAAGGGTAAAATTTTAATTTGCATTTATGCTTATTAATTCAAATTAATTTTCTCCGTCTGTCTACCATATAAAGTAAGTTAATTAAAACTAGAGTTCGGATACTTATGCAAAGTAAGATGTTGTTAACTCATTACAGAGCATCTGGAGCCGAATATAAACTCGCTATATGATAAAATGAGATGGCTTAGTACAATTCAATCGAATTTTATCATAAAGCGAGCGAGCTCGAATATAGTAATTTGAATACTAGGTGGAGAAGGGCTTGGCTTCACTTGGTATTTCCAATTTACGTCATGGACCCCAAAGAACGAGTCGTATGCTAGGCTGGAATTGTGCAAAAACGCCTAGACTCTTACAATGCCAAATATAAAGGAGAACAATGCACACTTATACATATCTATATATGTACATATGTATAAAGCACCTTCCGTATACATATATGTATGTATACGTGAGGTATTCGCTATGCACTCCTGAACGCCCCCAAGTATGCAACAAAGTTTGCCGATAACAAGTAATCAACAAAATAAATGCCAATATCTATAACTGGAAGCACTAAATTGGTATTTTATGCCAGAAATAGTAAACGAGTTCTAATCTCTCAATAAATTTTTGACATTAGCAATTAGAAAATTTATGCAGCCACAAAGTGTACAAAATGAAAATACCAAGAAATAATTGAAATTGTGGCAGGCTGCAGGCTGCAGGAATTTTTGAACAAAATATGTGCGTGTGCATATACAAAAATAATTACATATGCATGTACATACATACATACATATGTATGTATGTATGCATGTGGTGAACGCTTTCGGTTAGTTCCAATAGAACAGTTTTAATAAAATTGCATTTCAATGTGGCAGCTATTCTCAAACATACCTTCAGCTGTGGTAAGTCAAAGACGCATAAATATGTAAACACTTCGTAAACATGTAATATGATATTATAAATACATTTGTATACATATGCATTAGGGTAGAACAAAGTTTTTGTATATCTAGTTTTTCTAGTTTTATATATATGTAATTAAATTTTAAATTTTTCTAACTTCTTTTTCATAACCGATAATCGGGAAATTTCTAAAAAGTTATTTTCTGGTTTATTTTTGGACCACGCTAATATTCATACATTAAGGTGGTCAAAAAAGAAAAGTCGGAATTTTAATGCGCTCACCCCCTAGGATTGTTCTATACCGAAAAAAATATATCCGATTTTTTATTTTAAAATTAAAAAATATTTAGAGGTCACTCAAAGAGCTGAAATTTTCCATGTATTTTGCATGGGGCAAAAAACTTTTTTCGTGGAAGTGGTATAGAATTTTTGAAAATCAATATTTTTCGATCGGAAAACTCTGCTACTTTTCAGAAGGCTTCCAATAATAATACCAAATTGGAAATTTTTCATTTTTGAATAAGTACTAACGATTTTTGAAGGGTCCCCCCTGCCTCTTTCGGTATCTTCAGGGGACCTGTAGAAAAATTAATATTAATAAATGATTGAATAAGCAATTCGGTGTTATTATTGGAAGTCTTCTGAAGGGAAGCAGAGTTTTCTGATCGAAAAAATTTTGATTTTCAAGAATTATATGCAACTTCTACGAAAAATTGTTTTTTCCAGTTATGGAAAACATTGAGCACTTGGGGCGTCGTCTAAATAATTTTGGGTGAGAGCATTAAAATTCCGACTTTACTCTTCTGTTGGCCACCCTAATGTATGTACATGTTTATACATGCAATATTAGCATTTGATTCCCCGCAGAAAAGCCTGAGCAACTGAGGTAATTATTTGAGAAAATGTGTCGATGTCAGTCACAAGAAATCTGTCCGCTGAATGATCTTAGTTAGTTTCTCTGCTGGGATCCTACTGTCCTAATATTCGCCAACGCAAACATTGCCAACATGTTTCCAGCTTAAGTACATAGCTACTTCCTTACCCAACAGCACTACTTCTATGCAATTCACTTACCATCATACGAGTGGATGACATTTGAATGCATCATTGAACATGTCCATTTCATTATTTCCCACTCATTCACTCAAAAATTCACCAGTTAACAATGGTAGTGCGATAATGCCTATCAACATTTGAACAAGTGCCCAATTTGTGCATAATAACGTACCTACATACATATGTATGTACATATGTATGCACAAAGGACACAAGTATTTTCATATGCACACTCACGCACACATGAATCCACACAGACGCAAATATTTTGAAGGAGTGTCCTTGAGCTGCAGTGTTTAATGGTTGGTTGCAGCTTTAATAAGACGCTGTCGCTTACAGGCACTTATCCAGTCAGTACTCAATACATATGTAAGTATGTATGGATGTTTGGAAGTAAATACATATACATATGGCAACGTATGCGAATAATGATGCCGAAATTTGCATACCAAAGTGCATTTAAACGCAAACAAACGCTCAGCATAAATATTCATGTGTACAGGGATGTGAAAGGACGAATTTACTATTTGTGTGAATGACTAAATTATAAATTGGTTACTGACAGTATCTTGGCGACATATCGAAGTATAACTACTTCCACATAATACAAAAAAGTTAAATATTGGAGAAGTTTCGTAGAAAATCTTGCGCTTGAGGGTTGGTCAAAACAAAAGTTTACTTTCAATTAGTTCTGTTTCGAATTTTAGAAAAACTGCAACTACAAAATTCGTAAATTTTTGAGTTTGGAAAGAAATGTTTATTTTATGCACATATTATTTGTGAAGATTCCTCCTTCCTTTCCTCGAAAGTGAAGTGAATTCGTTTTTGAATTTCGATAGCAAATTTCTGTAGGTTATGTAGTTGGTACTTATAATTTTTTTTTTGCTTTTCTTGTAAATAACCATTTCTGAAAAAGTTTTGTTTTTGCCTATTTTTCGGTTTTCAGTATCTGTCATGTCTCCGATTCGCTTCAAATTTTTTTTATGGGTTCTATACATTAAATAAGCTAACACGTATTCGAGGAATCTTTTTTTCTTCGGAGATATGATTTGTACAAGTTCGAATTTTTTCGTGATTCTGACCATTACTGACCATTACTTCTTCAAATCGTTATATCTCGGGCTCTGCTCATCGTAGTGACTCTATCTTTACGTCGTTTTGCAGATTAAGAAACAGGCTTTCTACGCAAGGGTTATGATTGTCCTAAAGTTAACTTAGCTATTAACAGTAGAACTATTTTAAGTTGATTTGCATAGTAAAGGCCAGTTAATTTGTGACTTAAAATTACACATCGTTAAGCATTACATTAAACAAGGATTAATTCTCTATTAAACACATTTTCCAAAAAAATTAGAGTTATTCAAGAACTATTTTTAAAATATTTTTTTTTTTATGACGAGGTGGTTTATTTTGTGAGAGTCAGCAATGAAGTGTCTGCGATGAACAGAACCCGAGGTATAACAATTTGAAGAAGTACATGATTATTTATTCAGAATCTCGAAAAATTCCAAAATTTTACCGATCATACATCTGAAGAAAAAAGGAAAAATGAGGAGCCAATCGAAACTGTGACACCAAATTTGGTGTCCGATATGAAAAATAACGCCTCATATATGTGTTATATATATAATGACATAGAGTAGGGTTGCAATTTATAAGTATTTTATTGCATTACAGTGTCTGAATCTCGTTTTATTTTAATTTGGCCGTAAATTAAATTATATCGGGATCCCGAATCCTGGTACCGGATGCCTTAATATGAAACGATAATAGAAACGAAACCCAGGGGAACAATTCCTTTCAGGTTTCGCTGTTTTCGCAGATTTTTGATCATTTTTGGGTCATACATATTCTAAGGTTTTGGAATCTCCGGAGACACCTTTTAAATTAACTAAAATTAAAAAAGCACAACATGAAACTAGAGGGTACTTTATTTTTAAGGACCACCATTTTTTTGCATTATACATACTTGCTTCTCTTCGCTTGCCATGTATTACTTTGAAGCTAATAGAAAAAGTAACCACTATTAACCAAAATGGTCTATATATATATGGGAAAAATGGTTCCATTAGTATTGCGATATCAATGAACTCATAAGTTTCTGCCTTAACTGGGCAATTCGGTATTTATTAAGGGGAATATTTAATTTAAGTAATAATATATTGGCCCTTTCCCACATACTTTACAACTCAATAGACCATCTGGTTCTCAAATTTTTACCGAGTACCATCAAAGCTAAAGCTGAGGCTGAAAGTGAAGCAATATGTATTCGAAACACTTCAAAGCACGCTTCGGTACCAATATCCATTTTTGTTGTTGCTGCTGTTGCATGAATGCGTGTGTCAATGCAACATACGCCCAATTATTTATTAATGAAACCACTTGTAAGTAATTAAAATAAATTTGCAGCTTTTTGGGGCGGTCAAGCAAATAAACATTTTGCCAACGCAGCACAAAAGTGCAAACGGCTGCGTCTGTTTGTTAAGGTGCGTGTGTGAGTGCGTGTGAGAGTGTGTGCGTGCGATTATTTTCATATATTTTTACACTTGAGATTGCAGCATAATTGATCAATCGCAGAGCAAACAAACTGCCAACAACGACCAGACAAACCAACCGACCAAGCCAATCAGTTGCTTACGAATACACGCATGCGAGCACACACACACACACACACAGTGAGCTGTCACTCCGTCAGTCAGGCCGACATTGCAGCGGCGGTTGGCTGGTCACGAGGTGGTCAAGCAAAAATTACTTTAATTGAATTGTTGTGCTGCCCGCTGCCTGCTGCCGCCTGACCTTCCGCTAACCGCCATCAGCCACCTGCGCTCAAGCGCCCACACTGCGCTGCATCCCGCTTTCCGATTGTTCTTCCATGCTTGCTATCTGCCTGGCTGTCTATCTCTTTGTTCCTACTGATGATGTTGTTGCCGCCGATCTTATTGTTGTTGACGCATTGCGGATGGTGATTGCGATGTTGATGTGAATGCGTGCGTAACGCATGCGAATTCGAGCACCCGCACAAGTACGCACCAAAAGCAGCAGCAAACACTAGCCGCTGCTGCTGCGCTGCAATTTTCAATGCACTTGCAACACGCTTAAGTTGCATTTGCATGCAAATAACAATCGTTGCATGTTAATAGCAGCAACAACAGGGGTAAAAGGGGAATTAAAAAAAATACTCGCTGCGGTAGGATAGGTGCGTCAACGTACGCGCGGATGAGCGTTTCTGTTAATGACACGCATGCAAATATGCCTGATGGCATGAAAAGTAGATATACATACATATAAAGGGTGTTTGTTTAAGAGGAGCATAAATTGTATTTCCATTAAAAAATAGTATTATTTCCTCAACGAAGCGCAGTTATTCTTAGTATACTACCGAGAGCAGGTCACCCGGAGGCGTCTATCTTCGGCCAATATGGCATGCCGAGTGGCTTAAAGTGGGCACTACCGATGATAAAGCTTCTAACAGAAACCCATTTGTAAATCGAAGGCGTACACCATAAATTTAAAGAGAAGATCGGCCAAGCCTCTCAAAAGATATTTTCTTTATTTATGACTTCAATTGATGACGAGTTGGTTTCGAAGTCGGTATAAGCTGTTCTCATGTTAGTGAGAAAATAAGCGTTTACCGTTAAAAGTCACAGCCCTACTATTATCATGGCAATAACAATTACCATTACCATTATCATTATCAACTAGCATTAGCATAACCAATACCATTCTCACCACTATTACCAGAAGCATTATCAATACCTATACCATTATCATTATCGCTGCCATAACCAATACCACAACATTTACGATTTGAATTATCACAACAATTACCATAAGCATTATCCTTAAAATTGCCATTACCATTACCATTACTATGAGCCTTATCATTGCTATAACGATCACCATTAAATAAATTTGGCGCTACACTTTCGCTAAGGGTTTGGTCGAGCTTCATCTCCAATTTGAGGTGTCCTTCTTGATTTTAATAGACAAGTAGATACACTTACTGCTTTGCGCCGCCTCCAAACGATATATGGAATTTAAGGGAAACATTTTTCCAAAGCAGAAACACACTCGGAGGAAACACACTTTGTCATTGCCTGTCGAGGGGCGACCGATGTTGGAAAAAGCTTTTCCATTTTTAAATGTTGCTCGGACTCAACCCAGTTCCTGCGGAGGTATAGCACGCATCTCTAACCATTCGACCATAGGCGCCGCCAGTACCATGATTATTGCCAATTCTATTACATTTTATTATTATTATTATTATTAATTTAGTTTATTATTATTAATTTAATATAGTAATATTAAACGTTGTGCCGGAAGAGGAAAGAACTTCGATCGATTATTCAATAAAAAATATTTCAACCAATGCCCATATCAATCTCAATTATTCCTTTGCAAACTAAGGTAATTTTACTTTTTTGTTTTAAACATTATACGACTAGATGAAAGCAAATCCATAAAAATGTTCGACTTCGCGGACAGTGGACATCGACAAGCATCCACTATAGTCAGAATCCTGAGTTCAACTTGCTTGAAAAGATCCTGCCAGTTCATATACCAGCCTTGAGATCGCTTTCCAAATTTCAATGTTAATCATCACAGTTCCCAATGACAAGCGCAAAATGACAGCATCAACCAGACAGACGGACGGTACGTCTTAAAAGCCTTATAAGCACAAAATCTACGTGTCATGCCACGGCAGCAGCCAGCGCGGAGTTTAATCTCACAAGCGATTTAAGGAAGGCCAGAGCGACGGCAATCAGCAACATCAATAACCGAACGGGTACATCATCATTACCAACGAGCAGCGCCAAGGCGATGCAGCAACGGACACATTGACCGCAATAGCCACCACATCAACCGAAATAGCCACATGCCGACGGTGAACGTACATCAACATCGCTGTGACCACATCAACAAGCCGCAACCACTTTATCGAACAGCTTTTGCCACCGCACGAACAGCGTTTTCCTGCTACCGCATTGCGCGACACGTTCCCGCGAGACCTAAGTCAACACCACCACCCCACGCGGATGCCTACCGCGGCCACGCACGTTCGCCAACCCATCACGCACACCATTCATCTGCGCGGTGCAGTGAAATTAAATTTGCAACCGAAATACGATTTATGTGCGATTTTCAATTATTTCATACCAAAAACCAAAAGCACAAACAGAGCGCAAAAATAAAAGAAAAAAACATACACAGCAGCGACGCGAACACATCGTTCGCCTGTCTATCTGTCACAATGCGCGCTGCCAGGCGACTCGCTACGAATTGGGGAACGCGACCGTCGCTGACAATGCGCGCCACATTTCTAGTATATGCCACGCAGCAAAAATATAATTTATTATTGCCGCAACATTGCTGACCGTCTGCGCGCTGGATTTTTTATTATTTATATTCTTATTTCGCATATAAATTTCATTTATAATGCCACATATCCGCACATACTAGCCGCACCGCGCCGCGCCGCGCCTCGCCGCACAGATAGGCGGACAAACAGAGAGACCGGCATGAGAGTACTCGTTAAAGCCGCGCGCCACCGCCGCTACCTTTGCTGTTGGCTGGTCAAAGCAGACATTCGCGCGCGCGCGCGCGCCCTGCACTTCGTTGCGCAATTTATCGATAATCCGAGTTGATAAACCAAAAACGAAACGGATTGCCGCAAAGTGGTGGTCAAGAGCGCAGCGCGCACAAGCGCGATTTAAAGCTTAAGGCGCATAAAATTCAACTTTAAAAATAAATGTTCGTTGGTACACACATGTTCGTGCCTACATATATGTACATGGTATTGATTTGGGGCATATTAGGTCTGCTTTTAAACAATGCAATCTTCATAAAAAAAATATTGCAAATATATATACAAATGTACATACATATGTGTGTTCGTGTGCGTAGCTTTTGAGATCATAAATAATGCAGCGATGCGAGCAAAATCGGTCATCAAACGAAGGAAATATATTTATATAACTATAGTACAAATAAATGTATAAATGTATGTATGTGTGTGTGTTTGTTGAAAAAAGGGTTTCTGTCTCAAAACAATGCGCCTCAGTACAAAAGGGGAAGGCTTAGGGCGGCAGTAGCTGCAGTTAATGGGTCATGATTTATGAGCGTCACGAGAGAACAACATAAAGAAGGAAACGACGTATGAACATACGCGTATAAATGTACAGATAGGTTTTACTAAATTTCCTTATACTTAAGGAGTAAATTTACAAATATTCATAGTTATAAGACAATACATATATATTTGTTAATAAGTAAATCTATAGCTTTCGTATTCGCAGCGCCCAAATAAGAAACGAATTATGAAGACTTAAACAACTTGAACTTTGAATCGGTCGGATATATATTGTAAGAACAAACGGAGACAGATAGTATACATACATATATATAAAAAAATCATTCTTCAGTACTTTAAGTAAGCCACAAATTCAGTTCGATTCATTATACGAGGGTCACCAAACAAGTCGATAGAATTCGCGACACTAACGTTACTTGAGTCGATATAATAGTTTTTAATATTGTTTTGCCTTCGCGTTTTCGCACCAACGCTAAGGATTTTTATTTGATATTTTGGCGAAATCCGATAAAAAATCTGCGAAGAAGTCCATTTGTGTCCAGAAACGGTGAAAGACTTGAAATGTTACTTGGTCGTAGTAGTTTGTTGTGTCTTTGTAATTGCCCTATTTCCTCTTTGAATTCCAATATTTGCCCTTTTGCAACAATTGTAACAATAGCTTGATAGCCGTGGATAAACCTTGGAGCCCACAAAGACTCTTTGCCACATAGAAATATAGGCCCACATAAACATACATTCCTTTAGCGCTTTTGGGAGCATTCCTCCAGAAAGAACATCTGCCAGTTTCTCTTTTGAGCTGACGTGACGCGATTGTTCCACTTGCGTTGTTTCTTTGATAATTCAAATTCGGTTTTCTACAAACACAGTGTGTGCTGATGACGATACAATTTCTGAGTCTGTCCAAAACCAGATTGGATTGCTGAACTGAAAATCTTCCGTGATTCTTACAGCTAATTGTGCGCTTTTGCACAAAGCTCAAGACGAGGTATTGTTTGTCTTTTGAGGGGCGCTATACGCGATTTGGCACATAGCAACCGTGTTATAATAGTTCCGGTTTTCAGTACTGCTCGAATATATGCTGCAGCTCCACCTGCCTTTTCAGATGCATCGGTGAATATGTGCAACTGTACAGTTTCTCTAACTCCTCCGTTAAATATGTGTCGAGATATTTGCAGTGATCCAGATAAGTATTTCCAGGTCTGATGGAAATGTGAGCCATTTTGTGTGTAACTGGCTGGTAAAGATTGATCCCAGTCTTACTTTAATTCTCATAACTCTTGGAAGAACATTTTAGATGTCTACAATAGGTTAAAAGATTCCTAATGGGTCTAATAGCCTTTCCAGGTCTGACGTAATAGTGTGTTTTGTGGCTATTTATTTATTTCCTCGATGTTTACCTTAACTGAGAGTTTATCTGCCTTCGGGAGCCAGGTGAGTCCTAAAGGTTTAATAGAGTCAGCCTATGTGCTTTCAAAACCTATTTTGGTGAGTTGCTCTTCTTTCTACATGGCAGTTGCTAAACCAGCTGCTCCTCTACTCCACCCAGGCCATCATCTACATAAAATTTCTATTGGAAATCTTGGAAGGGCCACGGGTAAAGGGTTGAGTTCTCTACATCATTTTTTTTTTACATTTGGTAGCTAGATGCGGAGCCGCTCTTATTTCGTATGTAGCAGTATTAAGTTTATAATATGTTATAGACTTCTTGGCATCCATTCTCCAAATGATGATACATTTTTTGAACGACAGTGGTGTAAACAAATCTTGGAGATCGAAACCATTTCTTTGGCAAATAGAGGAAAAACAACAAAACAAAACGGCAAGCGATCGTTCATCAAGCTGATTTGTAACCTGATGGTTGGTTTCGTTCACCAAAGATAAACTTTGCAGAGAATATACCTATTAAATTTTAGGTAGTCTAAGGCCATTTTAGTGGCCCTCGTATTTGTTCGGTGCCTCATCAAATTAATTAAATTTTTACTAAAGCCAGAGAGGCCATATATTTAGGCACTCAAAAGGCTTTTTTGATGAACAGAAGCGGTAAGATATCAAAATAAGATATTAGAATGGTTTTCCTATACCTTTTCATCAATTATGCCAAGTTATATAGTAAAGTCGTAATCTCTACGTTACTGTACAGTAAACAAATTACTCAATAATATAAAATTTCCTCCTAACCTTAACACATTTTTCTACTCATTGGCCAACAAATTATCTCATAAACTTCCACTAAAATTTTTCCAATTTCCAATATTACGGAAGTCACGATTTTTTATTTGGAAGGTAAGGAATAAAATGAAAATGACTGCCCATAATCATAACAATTGACAGCACTAATTTCTCAATAAGTTGATTCCGCACGACGCGATAACCAGGCGTCAATGGCAGTCAAATTGTGTTGACGGCAACGCCTCCAAGCAAACCAAAGTAAACTAGACGCAACCTTGTTGTGGTGGAGCGGTCAGCGAAGTGGAGTAGTTTAAAGGCTTCACATACCAACACTTAACATTTTGAAGGCTTTCAAATTTGTGTAAGAATCGCGATACATTTAATCAAACAGCTGTAGGGTAAAAGGGACAGCACAACTGTTATTCAAATGTCACTTTTTCCGACATAAAATAATAAGAAAAAACTAAAGGAAAACCAAAACTAGCAAAGCGAAATCATTGTGAACCGTTTGGCTGGCGGTGTTGATGAATCATAAAAAAATGTGTAGCGGCACGTCAGCGCATTGACACTTCCTGACATTTGACTCGCGTGCCGCAAGTGCCAGCGCCTCTATACCACAGCTGCTACTTCTCTCCTTTGGCTAGCGCATAGCTTTTCATCCTTAGCAAGTTATGCGCGAGAGTATCGCGTCCAAATGGAAGCGCACACAAATTCATTATAACTAATAATTTTGCTTTGAAAATTACACAGAAAGGTAAAATGAAGCGCTTGAGGCGTAGTTGTGGCGGTTGCACTATGACTCAGCTTATCAACGAGCTGGCAGGCCGCGAGCGGTTTCCGGCCATTGCGCCCATTCTAGCAGCCACAGCAATGAATGTCACCTAGACTAGGCTGTTGGTATTGGCTCACTCCAGCGTTTACTTCAATGGTTACTGTTTATAACCGTCTTGTCGATAAGCGCCAATTCGAAGAGCGAAATCAAATTAAATTTAAATTGTTTGGGCCAATGCCGAAAATCACTATTCCGGCACAAACGGCAATCAATGTTCATTGAATTGTTATAGGCTGCTGCGAGCTGCTACCAAGAAGTGTTCAGAGGCCAAGGCAAAGGAATAAAATACTTAAATATTTTTTCTGCTCCATTTAGTTTTGAGCTTTAAAAACAGATGCAGATATCCGTAAGCGTAGATAACCAAGAATAAGTTATTATGTGTAAGTATAATAATTTTCTAGTTGGTAGTTAGTTTAAGTAATAAGGCGAAGCAAAGGATGAAGCTTGGAAACATGCAAAAAGAATATTACATAAATAATGCAATAGCGCTGTTGTGATAGGGAGGAATTCTCCTACTCGCAGTGCTTGGCTGTAGTTTGTTTTTTCTGCCTTTACAACAAACAACGAAAGATAAAAAACGAAAGGTATAAAGAAAAAGGCTTGAATGATGGATATATGCTAATACAGAGCTTCCTAAAGTAGGTTTCGCGGAACCAAGAGGTTCCATAGATAAGTCACCAGGGTTCCGTGAAATTATTGAAACTCGATATGAATAGGCACGGCGTTCGGCAGCCTCTTTGAAAGAAAAAGAAAGAAAAGTTCTATAACTAGGATGGCCGAGATGCACAAAAAAAAACGCTAAAGCATTCTTCTTGCATATATTTCAATCAGTTGAGTCCCAGAAATAAGTACAATAAAAAATAAATCAAGTATTTGCACAATTTTAGCCTTAAAAAGTTTATTTAGGCGAAAAAGTAGAGAAAAGTTTCTAATTTTTCCCTGTCAGTCGAAAAAATCATAATTGTTTTTTTTTTAATAACTTTGGGTAGTTTTCAAATAGAATGTTCATATTAGAGGCACTTGAAGTTGGCATCAAATACAACATAACTGTGAAGTTTCAAGAGTGTGCAATCAATTAAAAAAAAAAATGTCGGTAAGCAGCTATTTTGTAATTTTTTGAAATTTACGATTTTTTTTAATTTTAATAATTTTAGATACTTCAAAATGTTAAATTAAACGGTAAAATGCTATTCTTGCCAAAACGAAGGAATCTTGTGTAACACCACTCGTGTGTCTCCAAATGAAAAAAAAAATTACATGGAGTAAAATATGAAACTAAAATTCCATTTTTACAATTTTTACCGGCAAACTCGAAATTTATTCTTAAATTGTCATATGCATGAATAATACTGGGTATAAATTTTAAACGCCAATATTTAATTACTTTTAAATTATTTGGCTTTTAAGTTAGGGCGTGCGAGTAAACGTGTTATATGACTGCGTATGGTGCTACGGGCCGTATACGTTACATACGCAACTACGGGTATATTTTAACCATGTTAACCGATTTCTATAATTCCTTTTTTAAAGGAAAGGTGGTCCCATTCTAATCTGGTTTAAATCCGATCATTGGATCATGAAGAGATTAACGATAATCTTAATCGGTTTTGTTTTCGCTTAAAAAATACTTGTTACTGTTTTTAGTACATCTTTTTCAAATTTTCATTTAAATATCTTAATCTTAATCTCAATCTAATCTTAATATCAGTCTCACTTTCATTCTTAATCATAATCCTAATCTTAATCTTAGAATAAGCTGTTACGTGTAATCTTAATATCGGTCCTAATCTTAATTTTGACGTCAATTTTAATCTTAATCCTAATCTTAATCTTAATCTCAATCTTAATTTAAATCTTAATCATAATCCTAATTATAATCTGAGTCTTGATCTTGCTTTTAATATCAATCCGAAGACTAATCTTAATATTCTTTTAACCTTATTCTTATTCTTAATCTTAATCTTTATCTTAATCTCAATCATAATCCTAATTTTAATCTGAGTCTTACTTTTGCTTTTAATATTAATCTGAAGCCTAATCTTAATATTCTTCTTAATATTTCTCTTAATCTTAATCCTAATCTAAATCTATTTTTTAATTTTAATCTCAATTTGATACTTAATCATAATCTTTATTTTAATCTTAGTCTTACTCTTGCTTTTAATATTAATCTCAAGTCTAATTTTAATATAACTCTCAATCTTAATCTCAATCTTAATCTTAAACTCAATCTTAATCTTAATCTTAATATCAATTATCATCTTATTTGTTTGTGCCTCACCACCCTACCACCCGGCCATGGCCTATCTTCTTTTGTCGTTTTATCGATACATCGATGTTTGCTTTACACCCAACCGAGCACAAAGAAGTTTCACTTCAAAAATTTCCAACTGATGTAGGTATCGTCTTCATTTTCCACACAACCGCTGTCTATCCGGTACAAATTTCAGCATGAAATTATACACATGAAAGATTACCCAATGTATATATGTAGGGCCCTGAAATTTCACGCCGCCCCCGAACAGAAGATGAGCAGCTCTTCTATGGCACAAATACACTCGGAGGTTTGCCGGCTGAGGGGAAACAACTTTGTAACTTGGATCCTTGATACGGGGCGGAGCTGGGTCTTTTCAAGTGTACGCATCTCTAACAACTCGGCTACGACGGCCGCTTCAGGTTCATATTTAGCGACACAAATTTTATGAAAATTCTGTAAACGCAAATATGTTATATGGCTATAAAAAATTATGTATTTTGGCACGAATTTAAGCCATCCCTTGTCACTTAGCAAATAAACATGCATATACTTATGTAAGTACATACCTACATATGTATGAACCAAAAAATCAGCTTAACAAAATTCATTTTAACAAATATATTTATTTTTTTTTTTCTTATTTGCCCAACACATTCTTGCCTTTACATTTGTTGGACTTGTCACGTTCTTTCTAACACTCATTAAATTTATATAGTACATAACACACTTTTGTTGTTGCTGTTGTTATCGTTGGAAAACTTAAATCTCTCATTCCTTGCGCTTTGTTTGATAAAAATTGTCAATTACGTAAATTGACTTTGCACAATTGAATGGAAGCCGACAGCATAACGCAGAATAACAACAACAACACCAACGACATGTTCAAGCCAATGCACAAGGAAAGGAAGCTCTGCAAAAGGGGAGCAACAAATAAAATAAAGGCAGAGGCAGCTAAAGAAACTACTCTCCAATTGCCAGCGGACGTCTGTCGGCGACTGCATCAACGGGCGAACAAAATAAAGTAGGAACACACCGAACAATGCTGCCATATTCACAGTCTTAACTGTAAATTACAGTTTTTTAGACAAGTTTGCAGTTTTTCCAATTATTTTCAAAATTTCACATTTGAACAAATAAATAAAAATGTTATTTTGGTTTTTTGTAAGCAAATTTTTAAGAGAAAAAGGGGCGTTGGAGTTGGAACGCTCCCTCTTTTGAGAAAAATGGAGTATGATGTATTGTGGAACGATTTTCCCCCATCCCTTGTCAAATTTGGTTTGGAGACACACAGGTTTCGGCCTTGTGCCATCTCCTGTGTCATTTTTTGTTACACTGAAGATGGCTGAATGCCGAAACCGGTTTGTCTCGACACCATCCCCCAGGGGGTTCCGCGTAAGCGGAATTACGGGCTTGACAGCCCCGGGGTACCCAGTTAAAGGCTACCAGTCCTGAGTCGGTGGAGCCTCAACGAGTAAAAGTCTACGGCTTTCGAAGTCTTACCAGAGACTTAAACCTGGTACGACGGGGAACAGACACTGGCAAGACTTGCAAAACGGAGAGAAAGAAGTTAAACGAAAGGAAGAAAAATTGGTGAAATACTGAAATTGGTGTTTTATGGTGAAAATTTCTGTATAATGGCGAAGTGGTGAAGATGTCTCCAGGTTGGAGACATCAGGTGTGCATGTGAACAAGATTTGCAAGTTTGGCAAGTGCGGTCCTTCGGGGAGTAACGTTGTGGTTGTTGTTTACTACCCAAATGCGGGTAGAACCAGCAATTGGTCAATGTTGCATTGCAACCGGGTGCCGGCCCTTCCAAGGTGGCCAGTATGTCCACCACACACTGCCAATTGGCACTGAGGGTCTTGCATTTCAGGGCGCTGATCAAGGCATTTTAGTTGATCTGTTGTGCTTAACTGCACCGTGATGTTAAGCGATTTTGGCAGGTAGTCACGGAAAATCTTACTCACAGCTATTTCCAAACCAAATTTGGCAAGAGATGACTGAAAATCGTTCCACAATACATCACCCAAATTTTCGTTTAATTTCCCTTCGTTGTTCAAAGTTAAAGTTTTTTGTTGGAAATAAATTTGTTTTCCTGGATATTCACAGTTTTTTTGTTTTTTATTAAAATCTGGCAACACTGCCACCGAACTACTCGACTAACAGCCAACAATTCAATTGAGTGGCAGGAGCACTGTTAACAAAATAACAGCAAAAACAATAGCAATAACATTTTAAGAAGCTGTCGGCATTGTCCTTTCTACGAAATGTTGCTGTTGTTGGTATTACGTTTGTTGCATTGTACTTACTACACAGTGTTGCTGGCAGGTCGAGTGGCACACTGGACAACACCAACCAAAGCTGACCAATAGTCAACAACAACAACAACAACTTAGACACAACAAGCATATGCACATATTTACCTTTCTATGTACATATATACATATATACATATGTGTGTATGTATAATGTACATACATATGTATGAATGCATGTGGTAAATGCGCCTTGCAGCGTTGGCTTTGCGTTTTGATAGCTGTTGCATGTGGCATGTGGTATGTGGCAGCGACACATTTCTAGCACAGCTAATGTAATGAGAAATTATTAAAACAAAATATTTTGCCGCTGCCATTGTTGTTGCCACCAACTGTTGCAACAACAAGCAATCACATAAGCAAATAGTCGGCGAACGATGTTGCATCTTGACTTTCAACGACTGCGTAGGCTACCATATTTGTTTGTTTCTATGTACACGAGCCGTGTCTGTCGACTGGCCGTCGGTCATATATACATATGTGTGTATGTATGTATGTCTGTGGATGTCTGTCGTTGGAAGTTTTGTTTGTGCTCTTAATTAAATGTCCTGCGGCCATTTTTCTATTTGAATATGCAAGCAATTTCAGTTATGTTGGGCTTTGTTTTGCCGTCAATGTCCAGTCAGCGACGAGGCGAACCACAGCGACACATACATATTCGCAGAAGCACAGAATGATGAAAGATCTGGAAGTATCGTGAGAATATTATGGCAACTGTTTTTAAGAAAAAGGAACTATTTTTTTATTTAAATAGAATGAAGTGTACTTTTAGACCCTTTGACTTCCGATCTCATTGGACGTGGCACAATAACTTTCCGAAACCGAAATACCCCTCAAAGCAAGTTGTCGGCATAAAATCATCTCCAGAGACAGCATATACAAATTTCTGGAAGCTTCTCAGCATCCTCTAAAAGGAGCGTTACTGTAAAACAAGTTTGAAACTTAAACTTGCCGCGTGAATCACAATCGACAGACGTCCTACTAAAATCCCCACCAAAAACAATAAAACTAGTTTTGTGGGCCTGAGGAGCTCCTTGGCTTACTCCTCCCACCCTAGTTCAGAAAGATTTCCTGGTTTTCGGCCACCGCTCGCTGAAGTGCCATGAGACCACACTCACTCTTTTTGCTTAATGGAACATTTTTGGAAATATTTTGCCGCGACTACACAAAAGAGAGATCCCACGTTCCCAAGCTAAGTTAAAGCGCAGCATAGGCACATAAGTGTAAAACCCTGACAGCTTGGCCATCAAAGTATGTGGATTTTAACGAAAGAACTTCAAAGTTCATCTAAGCTAACGTATGTCACAATTAATTCATGTATCAATTTTACGACTTCGCTTGAGATTTAAAAGTGTTAAAACAGAAGCAATTTTAGACGAAAGTTCGCCATTAATGTTTATCGAAGCAGAAGCAGTTTTCTGAGCATGTGGAATAAACCAAGGTCAAGTGTCAAGATATGCAACGATGAACGCGTGCCTCTTAAATGTGTGCTTATGTATGAACATTAGGGCGGTCCAACAATGATGAGGGGGGGAGGGGGATTAAAATCGGAATTTTTATGCTCTCACCCCCTAGGATTGTTCGATACCGAAGAAAGTATACTCCTATTTTTTTATTTTGAAATCAAAAAATATTTAGAGGTCGCTCAAAGCGCTCAAATTTTTCCATGTATTTTATATAGGCAAAAACAACTTTTCATAAAAATGGTATAGAATTCTTGAAAATCAGAATTTCTCGATCGGAAAACTGTTTCTCTTCAGAAGGTTCCCAATAATAATACCCAGTTATTTGTTTAATCATTTTTTCATAGTAACTATATTTTGTAGGTCCGCCAAAACCCCCCAGAAAACGCCATGTGGGGATTAATAAAAAATCTTTAATATTAAAAAAAAAAATAGTTAAATAAACATTTGGGTATTGTTAATGGAAGTCTCTTGAAGAGAACCAGAGTTTTCCGATCGAAAAATATTGATCTTCAAGAATTTTGTAACCAATTCTACGAAAAGTATTTTTCACCCAAAGAAAATACATGGAAAACTTTGAGCGCTTTGAGCGAACTCTAAGGGCTGGTTTCTCCAACTCAACTTAACTTAGTTTAGCCACTTTTTGGACTTAAGTCAAAAGTTAGCCTACGTTTTACACAGCTTATTCTTGACTAAGTCAAGAAAATTGGCTTAACAAAGTTAAGTTGAGTTGGAGAAACCAGCCCTAAATATTTCTAGGCTTCAAAACGAAGAAGGGTATATTTTTTTCGATACAGAACCATCCTAGGGGGTGAGAACATTAAAATTCCGACTGTACTTCTTTTGGGCCACCCTAATGTACATACATATGTATATATATATCTCCATATGTTTGTATGTACATATCGCACACCGTCTTCAAAATAGTCAAAACTAAAAATAATACATTTGTCAGAAAATGCGAAAAACTATTTTTTACCATATGGGCAAGGGCGAATTTACCTCAGGTTTGTTTTTAACAAATTGTAACAAAAATTTTCTGCAGCTTTTGCTGAAAGGTAAATAAAAGCTCTGCGTACATTTTTAGCGCATAATCTCAAAAATGCCAAATTTTGAGTTGTGACACTTTCGAGGACGGTGTGCTATATGTATGTATGCAACTACGCGCCTATTCGTTGCACATCGATAGCAATGTTATGCCCCAACTTGCGGCGGCCACTTCTCAAAGGGAGTGTTTGTCTATATTTTCGCGTATGTACCCGTATATACCTACATAAATACAAATCGATATCCAGCATTGTTGGCGTAATTTAATGTCTTTTCAGCTCTTCACGCAACAATAAAAATCAGAGTGAGCGCAATTATATGCTAAATACAAAATACTTACTAGCAAAATAAAAATATTTATTACCCTTCCTAAGTCCTTAAGTGTGCGTAACGAATTCTTGTTAATTGAAAATAATAAAACCATTTACTTGGTCCGTTTTAAAATGGTATAGATACGTTGCATAACTATGTGTGTCTGTGTTTGTAAAGTCCTCCAGCTGGCTTGTTTTTTTTATTATTATATTTAGAGTTGGCAGTAATAGCAATTTTATGTTTGCAAAGGACATTAATAAGAGCGAAGATTTACGCCGATTTGATTATTACTTTGATTCCTGCTGTTTCCGGCCACTTTCTCAGTATCGTATTTTATATGATGGCCTTCTATTTCGCCGTGATTCCACAGCGATTTATGTTTTGTACATACAGTGCACGCCGTGGTTTAAACTCAGTTTAAACGCCCGATCCGGCTGGTTTAAACTAAGATCAGCCAATCAAATGCCAGCCAGCTGTTCAATTTAAACTCAGTTTACTTAAACTAAGTTTAAATTGGCACTGAAAGTGGAATCTACTTACCAAACATCAAAGGCCAACACCTGGGGCTGCTTTAGCCGCACTTCCAAACCTGCTGTTACTTAATGCCTTTATCCTGTGGGAGGTCCTTAATGCCACTTGAGTGCCTAAAAGAAATTGGTGCTGTTATGACGCAGTGTAACTGAATCGGAAATTTCTGTAGGAGAGTGTTGGGTTAACCGCAATACTGAGTTCGGCTTACACATTATAGATGATGGTTCCAAAATCGACACAGGGTCAGGATCTGGAGTTTACATTAATTGCAATGGAGGCAATCTTCAGTTCTTTCTTTTGGAATATAGCTCTGACTATTTGACAAGAGATAACTCAGACCAAATATTCCTTAGAGTCAACAATCAGTCTTAGCACTCTCAACTTCGGTGATCGAAGCCGAACCTTTGCAATGATTAGGTATGAAGCTTTTGACAGCGATATGTTGAGAAACAAACACCTGAGCTCTTTAACAGCCAAAAATCTGTAGTAAGTGGCTGAAATTCTATAATTCGAGTGTAAGTCGCTTAAAGAAAATTTTTGAGTTTTAATTTCAGAAATATCGTAGACTTCAATGATAAAAAAATTAACTAACGACCAATTTGGACTAATTAAGTTAGTCTTATTTTTTATAAACCTTGGTTAAATTAAAAGCATCACTTATACTAGCTTCTACTCAAAGAACGGCATCATAGCGTAAAACAAACTCCATAACATTAAACAATTAAGCAAAGCCTGTGAATGTCTTCTTTAAAAGAACAGAGAAACAGCTTACAGCCGTTAATCTACAACCTTCGACCGGACATGGCCTTAACGCCGAGCCAAGGCTATTGCAAAATGCCAAGGTCTTTCTCCCCAACTCAAGCTGCTCCTTATGCAGTGGTGTTTATTTGTATATACATATATGAGTCGTAATATTTAAAATATTTTAATCCTGTAGCTGGCTATTTCCTTGGTAGCTACCGGAGGCACCATGTAGCCGCAGATGACATTTTAGTTTGTGCTACTCTCATTTATACACAAACATAGAACTATCCCAGTTGGCAAAAATAGGAAGATATTTATCAATAAGACCTTCTCTAAGCTTTATTAGAAGATCTCCTAATAGCGCTGCCACTCGAAGGTGTGTTTTCAATCGCAGTAGACGCATCGGTTAAATTCTAACTGTTTCATTACTATCCTAGTATGTAAATTTTTTCCTTCTAAGTGAAGCTGAATCAGAAGTCCTGGAAACTCCATACAAAATGAAAAAGAGTAAAGAATTATTTTCTAATTTTCGTCAACTGGGATGTGCATATCTATGAGCATATGTACACCTACATACATACATACATATATACTTGTAGGTTTATGCGGCTATGATAACACGTGCGCGTCACCTAAAGACTGCGGTTGTAATTAATTAAATGAAAAATTCATGTAAGGCAATGTGACGCTGTGTTGCCAATACCACACCTGCACACATTCGTACATACATAGGCACATGCACCCATCTATATAAAGAGACGGCTTATAAAGTTCGGCAAAAGCCAGCGAGGACAGAGATACAAATGAGAAAACAACAGTTTATGCCTCGACTCGCTGGCTGCCTGGCTGCTCCTGTAAGCTATGTACATAGGTGAATGCCAACAGCTGGAACGGATACAGCAGCCAAGTAGCTGATGAAAGTGGATATATGTATGTACACACACAAGGCGGAGTGACTTGAAGGCTGTACGTGCACCTTTTGCGCTTGAAACGCTCGACTGGCGGACTTAGGGCCGTTTTCTGAAGTAACCTATAACTTTAAAGCTCACTTTATATTTAAAGGTTGCATTAAAATTTGTGGTTGTGTCTAAAGTAAATCATTTTATTGTCGGGTTTAAATTGAATTACAACCAAGAAACATACATACGTCAAAAACCGATAATAGAAATGCTTAACTTTAGACATAGCTTTATTTTTAATCCAACCTTTAAATATAAAGTGAGCTTTAAAGTTACAGGTTACTTGAGAAAACGGCCCTTAAGCTGGTAGCCGGTATTTACCGTTGTGGCGTAACAGAAGAGACGCCACTTAGTGAATGGTGCAGTGGTTCAGTGTTGTGTATTGGGAAGAGATTTAAGATGGGCGCCTCTTCGCAACAGTGGATTGGAACCTTTTAAGGGCATTAATTTTGCATAGTGTTTGTAGGTA